>NW_027552765.1:0-58984 GCF_045843805.1 Urocitellus parryii | reverse complement strand
CCGTTTTCATGTTTAGGTTTCACTCTGTTTTCTCCTATATGGATACATGTAGTTGGAACTCTAAATCAAACACGGTTTGCGCTAGCTCTTTGAAACTTGGCACAATAATGTAGTTCCAAGTTCTATGGCTATGGTTTGTGTCCTATGGAAGTAGCCCCAAGTAGAGACTGACGAGAATCACTTTCATTGAAAGGTGTTGCCAAGCTTCCAAAAAACTACGAGTTTCCTGAAATCTGAGCAAACATTTTTTTACCCAATCTTGATGATACTTGCAGGTAAGGATCAGTACACCAGTCCCACTTGGCAGACCAAATTTCGTTCTTCTAGGTTAAACCGTTGCTTTGCAGTAACCGTTTTCATTTTTAGGTTTCACTCTGTTTTATCCTATATGGATACATGTATTTGGAACTCTAAATCAAACACGGTTTGTGCTAGCTCTTTGAAACTTGGCACAATAATGTAGTTCCAAGTTCTATGGCAATGGTTTGTGTCCAATGGAAGTAGCCCCAAGGAGAGACTGACGAGAATCACTTTCATTGAAAGGGCTTGCAAGTTTCCAAAAAACTACGAATTTCCTGAAATCTCAGCAAACATTTTTTCACCCAATCTTGATGATATTTGCAGGTAATGATAAGTACACCAATTCCACTTGGCTAACCAAATTTCGTTCTTCTAGGTTAAACCGTCCCTTTGCAGTAACCGTTTTCATGTTTAGGTTTCACTCTGTTTTCTCCTATATGGATACATGTAGTTGGAACTCTAAATCAAACACGGTTTGTGCTAGCTCTTTGAAACTTGGCACAATAATGTAGTTCCAAGTTCTATGGCTATGGATTGTGTCCTATGGAAGTAGCCCCAAGCAGAGACTGACGAGAATCACTTTCATTGAAAGGGGTTGCCAAGCTTCCAAAAAACTACGAGTTTCCTGAAATCTCACCAAACATTTTTTTCTCCCAATTTTTATGATACTTCCATTTAATGATCAGTACACCAATCCCAATTGGCTCACCAAATTTCGTTCTTCTAGGTTTAACCGTTCCTTGGCAGTAACCGTTTTCATGTTTAGGTTTCACTCTGTTTTCTCCTATATGGATGCATGTAGTTGGAACTCTAAATCAAACACGGTTTGTCCTAGCTCTTTGAAACTTGGCACAATAATGTAGTTCCCATTTCTATGGCTATGGTTTTTGTCCTATGGAAGTAGCCCCAAGCAGAGACTGACGAGAAACACTTACATTGAAAGGGGTTGCCAAGCTTCCAAAAAACTACGAGTTTCCTGAAATCTCAGCAAACATTTTTTCTCCCAGTCTTTATGATACTTCCATTTAATGATCAGTACACCAATCCCAATTGGCTCACCAAATTTCGTTCTTCTAGGTTTAACCGTTCCTTTGCAGTAACCGTTTTCATGTTTAGGTTTCCCTCTGTTTTCTACTATATGGATATATGTAGTTGGAACTCTAAATCAAACACGGTTGTGCTAGCTCTTTGAAACTCGGCACAATAATGTAGTTCCAAGTTCTATGGCTATGGATTGTGTCCTATGGAAGTAGCCCCAAGCAGAGACTGACGAGAATCACTTTCATTGAAAGGGGTTGCCAAGCTACCAAAAAACTATGAGTTTCCTGAAATCTCAGCAAAAATTTTTTCACCCAATCTTGATGATACTTGCAGGTAATGATGAGTACACGAATCGCACATGGCTCACCAAAATTTCGTTCTTCTAGGTTAAACCGTTGCTTTGCAGTAACCGTTTTCATGTTTAGGTTTCACTCTGTTTTCTCCTATATGCATACATGTAGTTGGAACCCTAAATCAAACACGGTTTGTGCTAGCTCTTTGAAAATTGGCACAATAATGTAGTTCCAAGATCTATGGCTATGGATTGTGTCCTATGGAAGTAGCCCCAAGCAGAGACTGAAGAGAATCACTTTCATTGAAAGGGGTTGCCAAGCTACCAAAAAACTATGAGTTTCCTGAAATCTCAGCAAACATTTTTTCACCCAATCTTGATGATACTTGCAGGTAATGATGAGTACACCAATCGCACTTGGCTCACCAAATTTCGTTCTTCTAGGTTAAACCGTCCCTTTGCAGTAACCGTTTTCATGTTTAGGTTTCACTCTGTTTTCTCCTATATGGATACATGTAGTTGGAACTCTAAATCAAACACGGTTTGTCCTAGCTCTTTGAAACTTGGCACAATAATGTAGTTCCAAGTTCTATGGCTATGGTTTGTGTCCTATGGAAGTAGCCCCAAGCAGAGACTGACGAGAATCACTTTCATCGAAAGGGCTTGCAAGCTTCCAAAAAACTACGAGTTTCCTGAAATCTCAGCAAACATTTTTTCACCCAATCTTGATGATACTTGCAGGTAATGACCAGTACACCAGTCCCACTAAGCTCACCAAATTTCGTTCTTCTAGGTTAAAAAGTTGCTTTGCAGTAACCGTTTTCATGTTTAGGTTTCACTCTGTTTTCTCCTATATGGATACATGTAGTTGGAACGCTAAATCAAACACGGTTTGTGCTAGCTATTTGAAACTTGGCACAATAATGTAGTTCCAAGTTCTATGGCTATGGATTGTGTCCTATGGAAGTAGCCCCAAGCAGAGACTGACGAGAATCACTTTCATTTAAAGGGGTTTCCAAGCTTCCAAAAAACTACGAGTTTCCTGAAATCTCAGCAAACATTTTTTTCTCCCAATCTTTATGATACTTCCATTTAATGATCAGTACACCAATCCCAATTGGCTCACCAAATTTCGTTCTTCTAGGTTTAACCGTTCCTTTGCAGTAACCGTTTTCATGTTTAGGTTTCACTCTGTTTTCTCCTATATGGATACATGTATTTGGAACTCTAAATCAAACACGGTTTGTCCTAGCTCTTTGAAACTTGGCACAATAATGTAGTTCCCATTTCTATGGCTATGGATTGTGTCCTATGGAAGTAGCCCCAAGCAGAGACTGAAGAGAATCACCTTCATTGAAAGGGGTTGCCAAGCTACCAAAAAACTATGAGTTTCCTGAAATCTCAGCAAACATTTTTTCACCCAATCTTGATGATACTTGCAGGTAATGATGAGTACACCAATCGCACTTGGCTCACCAAATTTCGTTCTTCTAGGTTAAACCGTTGCTTTGCAGTAACCGTTTTCATGTTTAGGTTTCACTCTGTTTTCTCCTATATGGATACATGTATTTGGAACTCTATATCAAACACGGTTTGTGCTAGCTCTTTGAAACTTGGCACAATAATGTAGTTCCAAGTTCTATGGCTATGGTTTGTTTCCTATGGAAGTAGCCCCAAGCAGAGACTGAGGAGAATCACTTTCATCGAAAGGGCTTGCAAGCTTCCAAAAAACTACGAGTTTCCTGAAATCTCAGCAAACATTTTTTCACCCAATCTTAATGATATTTGCAGGTAATGATCAGTACACCAGTCCCACTTGGCTCACCAAATTTCGTTCTTCTAGGTTTAACCGTTCCTTTGCAGTAACCGTTTTCATGTTTAGGTTTCACTCTGTTTTCTCCTATATGGATACATGTAATTGGAACTCTAAATCAAACACGGTTTGTGCTAGCACTTTGAAACGTGGCACAATAATGTAGTTCCAAGTTCTATGGCTATGGTTTGTGTCCTATGGAAGTAGCCCCAAGCAGAGACTTACGAGAATCACTTTCATTGAAAGGGGTTGCCAAGCTTCCAAAAAGTATGAGTACCGGAAATCTCAGCAAACATTTTTTCACCCAATCTTGATGATACTTGCAGGTAATGACCATACACCAGTCCCACTTGGCTCGCCAAATTTCGTTCTTCTAGGTTAAACCGTTGCTTTGCAGTAACCGTTTTCATGTTTAGGTTTCACTCTGTTTTCTCCTATATGGATACATGTAGTTGGAACTCTAAATCAAACACGGTTTGCGCTAGCTCTTTGAAACTTGGCACAATAATGTAGTTCCAAGTTCTATGGCTATGGTTTGTGTCCTATGGAAGTAGCCCCAAGTAGAGACTGACGAGAATCACTTTCATTGAAAGGTGTTGCCAAGCTTCCAAAAAACTACGAGTTTCCTGAAATCTGAGCAAACATTTTTTTACCCAATCTTGATGATACTTGCAGGTAAGGATCAGTACACCAGTCCCACTTGGCTGACCAAATTTCGTTCTTCTAGGTTAAACCGTTGCTTTGCAGTAACCGTTTTCATTTTTAGGTTTCACTCTGTTTTATCCTATATGGATACATGTATTTGGAACTCTAAATCAAACACGGTTTGTGCTAGCTCTTTGAAACTTGGCACAATAATGTAGTTCCAAGTTCTATGGCAATGGTTTGTGTCCAATGGAAGTAGCCCCAAGGAGAGACTGACGAGAATCACTTTCATTGAAAGGGCTTGCAAGTTTCCAAAAAACTACGAATTTCCTGAAATCTCAGCAAACATTTTTTCACCCAATCTTGATGATATTTGCAGGTAATGATAAGTACACCAATTCCACTTGGCTAACCAAATTTCGTTCTTCTAGGTTAAACCGTCCCTTTGCAGTAACCGTTTTCATGTTTAGGTTTCACTCTGTTTTCTCCTATATGGATACATGTAGTTGGAACTCTAAATCAAACACGGTTTGTGCTAGCTCTTTGAAACTTGGCACAATAATGTAGTTCCAAGTTCTATGGCTATGGATTGTGTCCTATGGAAGTAGCCCCAAGCAGAGACTGACGAGAATCACTTTCATTGAAAGGGGTTGCCAAGCTTCCAAAAAACTACGAGTTTCCTGAAATCTCAGCAAACATTTTTTTCTCCCAATCTTTATGATACTTCCATTTAATGATCAGTACACCAATCCCAATTGGCTCACCAAATTTCGTTCTTCTAGGTTTAACCGTTCCTTGGCAGTAACCGTTTTCATGTTTAGGTTTCACTCTGTTTTCTCCTATATGGATGCATGTAGTTGGAACTCTAAATCAAACACGGTTTGTCCTAGCTCTTTGAAACTTGGCACAATAATGTAGTTCCCATTTCTATGGCTATGGTTTTTGTCCTATGGAAGTAGCCCCAAGCAGAGACTGACGAGAAACACTTACATTGAAAGGGGTTGCCAAGCTTCCAAAAAACTACGAGTTTCCTGAAATCTCAGCAAACATTTTTTCTCCCAGTCTTTATGATACTTCCATTTAATGATCAGTACACCAATCCCAATTGGCTCACCAAATTTCGTTCTTCTAGGTTTAACCGTTCCTTTGCAGTAACCGTTTTCATGTTTAGGTTTCCCTCTGTTTTCTACTATATGGATATATGTAGTTGGAACTCTAAATCAAACACGGTTTGTGCTAGCTCTTTGAAACTCGGCACAATAATGTAGTTCCAAGTTCTATGGCTATGGATTGTGTCCTATGGAAGTAGCCCCAAGCAGAGACTGAAGAGAATCACTTTCATTGAAAGGGGTTGCCAAGCTACCAAAAAACTATGAGTTTCCTGAAATCTCAGCAAACATTTTTTCACCCAATCTTGATGATACTTGCAGGTAATGATGAGTACACGAATCGCACTTGGCTCACCAAATTTCGTTCTTCTAGGTTAAACCGTTGCTTTGCAGTAACCGTTTTCATGTTTAGGTTTCACTCTGTTTTCTCCTATATGGATACATGTATTTGGAACTCTATATCAAACACGGTTTGTGCTAGCTCTTTGAAACTTGGCACAATAATGTAGTTCCAAGATCTATGGCTATGGTTTGTGTCCTATGGAAGTAGCCCCAAGCAGAGACTGACGAGAATCACTTTCATTGAAAGGGCTTGCCAAGCTTCCAAAAAACTACGAGTTTCCTGAAATCTCAGCAAACATTTTTTCACCCAATCTTGATGATACTTGCAGGTAATGACCAGTACACCAGTCCCACTAGGCTCACCAAATTTCGTTCTTCTAGGTTAAAAAGTTGCTTTGCAGTAACCGTTTTCATGTTTAGGTTTCACTCTGTTTTCTCCTATATGGATACATGTAGTTGGAACTCTAAATCAAACACGGTTTGTGCTAGCTCTTTGAAACTTGGCACAATAATGTAGTTCCAAGTTCTATGGCTATGGATTGTGTCCTATGGAAGTAGCCCCAAGCAGAGACTGACCAGAATCACTTTCATTGAAAGGGGTTGCCAAGCTTCCAAAAAACTACGAGTTTCCTGAAATCTCAGCAAACATTTTTTTCTCCCAATCTTTATGATACTTCCATTTAATGATCAGTACACCAGTCCCACTACGCTCACCAAATTTCGTTCTTCTAGGTTAAAACGTTGCTTTGCAGTAACCGTTTTTATGTTTAGGTTTCACTCTGTTTCCTCCTATATGGATACATGTAGTTGGAACTCTAAATCAAACACGGTTTGTGCTAGCTCTTTGAAACTTGGCACAATAATGTAGTTCCAAGTTCTATGGCTATGGTTTGTGTCCTCTGGAAGTAGCCCCAAGCAGAGACTGACGAGAATCACTTTCATTGAAAGGGGTTGCCAAGCTTCCAAAAAAGTACGAGTTTCCTGAAATCACAGCAAACATTTTTTCACCCAATCTTGAGGACACTTCCATTTAATGATCAGTACACCAATCCCACTAGGCTCACCAAATTTGGTTCTTCTAGGTTAAACAGTTGCTTTGCAGTAACCGTTTTCATGTTTAGGTTTCACTCTGTTTTCTCCTATATGGATACATGTAGTTGGAACTCTAAATCAAACACGGTTTGTGCTAGCGCTTTGAAACTTGGCACAATAATGTAGTTCCAAGTTCTATGGCTATGGTTTGTGTCCTATGGAAGTAGCCCCAAGCAGAGACTGACGAGAATGACTTTCATTGAAAGGGGTTTCCAAGCTTCCAAAAAACTACGAGTTTCCTGAAATCCCAGCAAACATTTTTTTCTCCCAATCTTTATGATACATCCGTTTAATGATCAGTACACCAATCCCAATTGGCTCACCAAATTTCGTTCTTCTAGGTTTAATGGTTCCTTTGCAGTAACCGTTTTCATGTTTAGGTTTCCCTCTGTTTTCTACTATATAGATACATGTAGTTGGAACTCTAAATCAAACACGGTTTGTCCTAGCTCTTTAAAACTTGGCACAATAATGTAGTTCCCATTTCTATGGCTATGGTTTGTGTCCTATGGAAGTAGCCCCAAGCAGAGACTGACGAGAATCACTTTCATTGAAAGGGGTTTCCAAGCTTCCAAAAAACTACAAGTTTCCTGAAATCTCAGCAAACATTTTTTCTCCCAATTGTTTATGATACTTCCATTTAATGATCAGTACACCAATCCCAATTGGCTCACCAAATTTCGTTCTTCTAGGTTTAACCGTTCCTTTGCAGTAACCGTTTTCATGTTTAGGTTTCATTCTGTTTTCTCCTCTATGGATACATGTAGTTGGAACTCTAAATCAAACACGGTTTGTCCTAGCTCTTTGAAACTTGGCACAATAATGTAGTTCCCATTTCTATGGCTATGGTTTGTGTCCTATGGAAGTAGCCTCAAGCAGAGATTGACGAGAATCACTTTCATTGAAAGGGGTTGCCAAGCTTCCAAAAAACTACGAGTTTCCTGAAATCTCAACAAACATTTTTTCACCCAATCTTGATGATCCTTGCAGGTAATGATCAGTACACCAGTCCCACTTGGCTCACAAATTTCGTTCTTCTATCTTAAACCGTTCCTATGCAGTAACCGTTTTCATGTTTAGGTTTCACTCTGTTTTCTCCTCTATGGATACATGTAGTTGGAACTCTAAATCAAACACGGTTTGTCCTAGCTCTTTGAAACGTGGCACAATAATGTAGTTCCAAGTTCTATGGTTATGGTTTGTGTCCTATGGAAGTAACCCCAAGCAGAGACTGACGAGAATCACTTTCATTGAAAGGGGTTGCCAAGCTTCCAAAAAACTACGAGTTTCCTGAAATCTCAGCAAACATTTTTTCTCCCAGTCTTTATGATACTTCCATTTAATGATCAGTACAATAATCCCACATGGCTCACCAAATTTCGTTCTTCTAGGTTAAACCGTTGCTTTGCAGTAACCGTTTTCATGTTTAGGTTTCACTCTGTTTTCTCCTGTATGGATACATGTAGTTGGAACTCTAAATCAAACACGGTTTGTGCTAGCTCTTTGAAACTTGGCACAATAATGTAGTTCCAAGATCTATGGCTATGGATTGTGTCCTATGGAAGTAGCCCCAAGCAGAGACTGAAGAGAATCACATTCATTGAAAGGGGTTGCCAAGCTACCAAAAAACTATGAGTTTCCTGAAATCTCAGCAAACATTTTTTCACCCAATCTTGATGATACTTGCAGGTAATGATGAGTACACCAGTCGCACTTGGCTCACGAAATTTCGTTCTTCTAGGTTAAACCGTTGCTTTGCAGTAAGCGTTTTCTTGTTTAGGTTTCACTCTGTTTTCTCCTATATGGATACATGTATTTGGAACTCTATATCAAACACGGTTTGTGCTAGCTCTTTGAAACTTGGCACAATAATGTAGTTCCAAGTTCTATGGCTATGGTTTGTTTCCTATGGAAGTAGCCCCAAGCAGAGACTGACGAGAATCACTTTCATCGAAAGGGCTTGCAAGCTTCCAAAAACTACGAGTTTCCTGAAATCTCAGCAAATATTTTTTCACCCAATCTTAATGGTATTTGCAGGTAATGATCAGTACACCAGTTCCACTTGGCTAACCAAATTTCGTTCTTCTAGGTTAAACCATCCCTTTGCAGTAACCGTTTTCATGTTTAGGTTTCACTCTGTTTTCTCCTATAAGGATACATGTATTTGGAACTCTAAATAAAACACGGTTTGTGCTAGCTCTTTGAAACGTGGCACAATAATGTAGTTCCAAGTTCTATGGCTATGGTTTGTGTCCTATGGAAGTAGCCCCAAGCAGAGACTGACGAGAATCACTTTCATTGAAAGGGCTTGCCAAGCTTCCAAAAAACTACGAGTTTCCGGAAATCTCAGCAAACATTTTTTTTTTTCTCCCAATCTTTATGATACTTCCATTTAATGATCAGTACACCAATCCCAATTGGCTCACCAAATTTCGTTCTTCTAGGTTTAACCGTTCCTTTGCAGTAACCGTTTTCATGTTTAGGTTTCACTCTGTTTTCTCCTATATGGATACATGTAGTTGGAACTCTAACTCAAACACGGTTTGTGCTAGCTCTTTGAAACTTGGCACAATAATGTAGTTCCAAGTTCTATGGCTATGGATTGTGTCCTATGGAAGTAGCCCCAAGCAGAGACTGACGCGAATCACTTTCATTGAAAGGGTTGCCAAGCTTCCAAAAAACTCCGAGTTTCCTGAAATCTCAGCAAACATTTTTTCACCCAATCTTGATGATACTTGCAGGTAATGATGAGTACACCAATATCGCACTTGGCTCACCAAATTTCGTTCTTCTAGGTTAAACCGTTGCTTTGCAGTAACCTTTTTCATGTTTAGGTTTCACTCTGTTTTCTCCTATATGGATACATGTATTTGGAACTCTATATCAAACACGGTTTGTGCTAGCTCTTTGAAACTTGGCACAATAATGTAGTTCCAAGATCTATGGCTATGGTTTGTGTCCTATGGAAGTAGCCCCAAGCAGAGACTGACGAGAATCACTTTCATTGAAAGGGCTTGCAAGCTTCCAAAAAACTACGAGTTTCTTGAAATCTCAGCAAACATTTTTTCACCCAATCTTGATGATATTTGCAGGTAATGATCAGTACACCAGTTCCACTTGGCTAACCAAATTTAATTCTTCTAGGTTAAACCGTCCCTTTGCAGTAACCGTTTTCATGTTTAGGTTTCACTCTGTTTTCTCCTATATGGATACATGTAGTTGGAACTCTAAATCAAACACGGTTTGTGCTAGCTCTTTGAAACGTGGCACAATAATGTAGTTCCAAGTTCTATGGCTATGGTTTGTGTCCTATGGACGTAGCCCCAAGCAGAGACTGACGAGAATCACTTTCATTGAAAGGGGTTGCCAAGCTTCCAAAAAACTACGAGTTTCTGGAAATCCAGGAAACATTTTTTCACCCAATCTTGAGGATACTTGCAGGTAATGACCAGTGCACCAGTCCCACTTGGCTCACCAAATTTGTTCTTCTAGGTTAAACCGTTGCTTTGCAGTAACCGTTTTCATGTTTAGGTTTCACTCTGTTTTCTCCTATATGGATACATGTAGTTGGAACTCTAAATCAAACACGGTTTGTCCTAGCTCTTTGAAACTTGGCACAATAATGTAGTTCCAAGTTCTATGGCTATGGTTTGTGTCCTATGGAAGTAGCCCCAAGCAGAGACTGACGAGAATCACTTTCATCGAAAGGGCTTGCAAGCTTCCAAAAAACTACGAGTTTCCTGAAATCTCAGCAAACATTTTTTCACCCAATCTTGATGATACTTGCAGGTAATGACCAGTACACCAGTCCCACTAAGCTCACCAAATTTCGTTCTTCTAGGTTAAAAAGTTGCTTTGCAGTAACCGTTTTCATGTTTAGGTTTCACTCTGTTTTCTCCTATATGGATACATGTAGTTGGAACGCTAAATCAAACACGGTTTGTGCTAGCTATTTGAAACTTGGCACAATAATGTAGTTCCAAGTTCTATGGCTATGGATTGTGTCCTATGGAAGTAGCCCCAAGCAGAGACTGACGAGAATCACTTTCATTTAAAGGGGTTTCCAAGCTTCCAAAAAACTATGAGTTTCCTGAAATCTCAGCAAACATTTTTTTCTCCCAATCTTTATGATACTTCCATTTAATGATCAGTACACCAATCCCAATTGGCTCACCAAATTTCGTTCTTCTAGGTTTAACCGTTCCTTTGCAGTAACCGTTTTCATGTTTAGGTTTCACTCTGTTTTCTCCTATATGGATACATGTATTTGGAACTCTAAATCAAACACGGTTTGTCCTAGCTCTTTGAAACTTGGCACAATAATGTAGTTCCCATTTCTATGGCTATGGATTGTGTCCTATGGAAGTAGCCCCAAGCAGAGACTGAAGAGAATCACCTTCATTGAAAGGGGTTGCCAAGCTACCAAAAACTATGAGTTTCCTGAAATCTCAGCAAACATTTTTTCACCCAATCTTGATGATACTTGCAGGTAATGATGAGTACACCAATCGCACTTGGCTCACCAAATTTCGTTCTTCTAGGTTAAACCGTTGCTTTGCAGTAACCGTTTTCATGTTTAGGTTTCACTCTGTTTTCTCCTATATGGATACATGTATTTGGAACTCTATATCAAACACGGTTTGTGCTAGCTCTTTGAAACTTGGCACAATAATGTAGTTCCAAGTTCTATGGCTATGGTTTGTTTCCTATGGAAGTAGCCCCAAGCAGAGACTGAGGAGAATCACTTTCATCGAAAGGGCTTGCAAGCTTCCAAAAAACTACGAGTTTCCTGAAATCTCAGCAAACATTTTTTCACCCAATCTTAATGATATTTGCAGGTAATGATCAGTACACCAGTCCCACTTGGCTCACCAAATTTCGTTCTTCTAGGTTTAACCGTTCCTTTGCAGTAACCGTTTTCATGTTTAGGTTTCACTCTGTTTTCTCCTATATGGATACATGTAATTGGAACTCTAAATCAAACACGGTTTGTGCTAGCACTTTGAAACGTGGCACAATAATGTAGTTCCAAGTTCTATGGCTATGGTTTGTGTCCTATGGAAGTAGCCCCAAGCAGAGACTTACGAGAATCACTTTCATTGAAAGGGGTTGCCAAGCTTCCAAAAAGTATGAGTACCGGAAATCTCAGCAAACATTTTTTCACCCAATCTTGATGATACTTGCAGGTAATGACCATACACCAGTCCCACTTGGCTCGCCAAATTTCGTTCTTCTAGGTTAAACCGTTGCTTTGCAGTAACCGTTTTCATGTTTAGGTTTCACTCTGTTTTCTCCTATATGGATACATGTAGTTGGAACTCTAAATCAAACACGGTTTGCGCTAGCTCTTTGAAACTTGGCACAATAATGTAGTTCCAAGTTCTATGGCTATGGTTTGTGTCCTATGGAAGTAGCCCCAAGTAGAGACTGACGAGAATCACTTTCATTGAAAGGTGTTGCCAAGCTTCCAAAAAACTACGAGTTTCCTGAAATCTGAGCAAACATTTTTTTACCCAATCTTGATGATACTTGCAGGTAAGGATCAGTACACCAGTCCCACTTGGCTGACCAAATTTCGTTCTTCTAGGTTAAACCGTTGCTTTGCAGTAACCGTTTTCATTTTTAGGTTTCACTCTGTTTTATCCTATATGGATACATGTATTTGGAACTCTAAATCAAACACGGTTTGTGCTAGCTCTTTGAAACTTGGCACAATAATGTAGTTCCAAGTTCTATGGCAATGGTTTGTGTCCAATGGAAGTAGCCCCAAGGAGAGACTGACGAGAATCACTTTCATTGAAAGGGCTTGCAAGTTTCCAAAAAACTACGAATTTCCTGAAATCTCAGCAAACATTTTTTCACCCAATCTTGATGATATTTGCAGGTAATGATAAGTACACCAATTCCACTTGGCTAACCAAATTTCGTTCTTCTAGGTTAAACCGTCCCTTTGCAGTAACCGTTTTCATGTTTAGGTTTCACTCTGTTTTCTCCTATATGGATACATGTAGTTGGAACTCTAAATCAAACACGGTTTGTGCTAGCTCTTTGAAACTTGGCACAATAATGTAGTTCCAAGTTCTATGGCTATGGATTGTGTCCTATGGAAGTAGCCCCAAGCAGAGACTGACGAGAATCACTTTCATTGAAAGGGGTTGCCAAGCTTCCAAAAAACTACGAGTTTCCTGAAATCTCAGCAAACATTTTTTTCTCCCAATCTTTATGATACTTCCATTTAATGATCAGTACACCAATCCCAATTGGCTCACCAAATTTCGTTCTTCTAGGTTTAACCGTTCCTTGGCAGTAACCGTTTTCATGTTTAGGTTTCACTCTGTTTTCTCCTATATGGATGCATGTAGTTGGAACTCTAAATCAAACACGGTTTGTCCTAGCTCTTTGAAACTTGGCACAATAATGTAGTTCCCATTTCTATGGCTATGGTTTTTGTCCTATGGAAGTAGCCCCAAGCAGAGACTGACGAGAAACACTTACATTGAAAGGGGTTGCCAAGCTTCCAAAAAACTACGAGTTTCCTGAAATCTCAGCAAACATTTTTTCTCCCAGTCTTTATGATACTTCCATTTAATGATCAGTACACCAATCCCAATTGGCTCACCAAATTTCGTTCTTCTAGGTTTAACCGTTCCTTTGCAGTAACCGTTTTCATGTTTAGGTTTCCCTCTGTTTTCTACTATATGGATATATGTAGTTGGAACTCTAAATCAAACACGGTTTGTGCTAGCTCTTTGAAACTCGGCACAATAATGTAGTTCCAAGTTCTATGGCTATGGATTGTGTCCTATGGAAGTAGCCCCAAGCAGAGACTGAAGAGAATCACTTTCATTGAAAGGGGTTGCCAAGCTACCAAAAAACTATGAGTTTCCTGAAATCTCAGCAAACATTTTTTCACCCAATCTTGATGATACTTGCAGGTAATGATGAGTACACGAATCGCACTTGGCTCACCAAATTTCGTTCTTCTAGGTTAAACCGTTGCTTTGCAGTAACCGTTTTCATGTTTAGGTTTCACTCTGTTTTCTCCTATATGGATACATGTATTTGGAACTCTATATCAAACACGGTTTGTGCTAGCTCTTTGAAACTTGGCACAATAATGTAGTTCCAAGATCTATGGCTATGGTTTGTGTCCTATGGAAGTAGCCCCAAGCAGAGACTGACGAGAATCACTTTCATTGAAAGGGCTTGCCAAGCTTCCAAAAAACTACGAGTTTCCTGAAATCTCAGCAAACATTTTTTCACCCAATCTTGATGATACTTGCAGGTAATGACCAGTACACCAGTCCCACTAGGCTCACCAAATTTCGTTCTTCTAGGTTAAAAAGTTGCTTTGCAGTAACCGTTTTCATGTTTAGGTTTCACTCTGTTTTCTCCTATATGGATACATGTAGTTGGAACTCTAAATCAAACACGGTTTGTGCTAGCTCTTTGAAACTTGGCACAATAATGTAGTTCCAAGTTCTATGGCTATGGATTGTGTCCTATGGAAGTAGCCCCAAGCAGAGACTGACGAGAATCACTTTCATTGAAAGGGGTTGCCAAGCTTCCAAAAAACTACGAGTTTCCTGAAATCTCAGCAAACATTTTTTTCTCCCAATCTTTATGATACTTCCATTTAATGATCAGTACACCAGTCCCACTACGCTCACCAAATTTCGTTCTTCTAGGTTAAAACGTTGCTTTGCAGTAACCGTTTTTATGTTTAGGTTTCACTCTGTTTCCTCCTATATGGATACATGTAGTTGGAACTCTAAATCAAACACGGTTTGTGCTAGCTCTTTGAAACTTGGCACAATAATGTAGTTCCAAGTTCTATGGCTATGGTTTGTGTCCTCTGGAAGTAGCCCCAAGCAGAGACTGACGAGAATCACTTTCATTGAAAGGGGTTGCCAAGCTTCCAAAAAAGTACGAGTTTCCTGAAATCACAGCAAACATTTTTTCACCCAATCTTGAGGACACTTCCATTTAATGATCAGTACACCAATCCCACTAGGCTCACCAAATTTGGTTCTTCTAGGTTAAACAGTTGCTTTGCAGTAACCGTTTTCATGTTTAGGTTTCACTCTGTTTTCTCCTATATGGATACATGTAGTTGGAACTCTAAATCAAACACGGTTTGTGCTAGCGCTTTGAAACTTGGCACAATAATGTAGTTCCAAGTTCTATGGCTATGGTTTGTGTCCTATGGAAGTAGCCCCAAGCAGAGACTGACGAGAATGACTTTCATTGAAAGGGGTTTCCAAGCTTCCAAAAAACTACGAGTTTCCTGAAATCCCAGCAAACATTTTTTTCTCCCAATCTTTATGATACATCCGTTTAATGATCAGTACACCAATCCCAATTGGCTCACCAAATTTCGTTCTTCTAGGTTTAATGGTTCCTTTGCAGTAACCGTTTTCATGTTTAGGTTTCCCTCTGTTTTCTACTATATAGATACATGTAGTTGGAACTCTAAATCAAACACGGTTTGTCCTAGCTCTTTAAAACTTGGCACAATAATGTAGTTCCCATTTCTATGGCTATGGTTTGTGTCCTATGGAAGTAGCCCCAAGCAGAGACTGACGAGAATCACTTTCATTGAAAGGGGTTTCCAAGCTTCCAAAAAACTACAAGTTTCCTGAAATCTCAGCAAACATTTTTTCTCCCAATTGTTTATGATACTTCCATTTAATGATCAGTACACCAATCCCAATTGGCTCACCAAATTTCGTTCTTCTAGGTTTAACCGTTCCTTTGCAGTAACCGTTTTCATGTTTAGGTTTCATTCTGTTTTCTCCTCTATGGATACATGTAGTTGGAACTCTAAATCAAACACGGTTTGTCCTAGCTCTTTGAAACTTGGCACAATAATGTAGTTCCCATTTCTATGGCTATGGTTTGTGTCCTATGGAAGTAGCCTCAAGCAGAGATTGACGAGAATCACTTTCATTGAAAGGGGTTGCCAAGCTTCCAAAAAACTACGAGTTTCCTGAAATCTCAACAAACATTTTTTCACCCAATCTTGATGATCCTTGCAGGTAATGATCAGTACACCAGTCCCACTTGGCTCACAAATTTCGTTCTTCTATCTTAAACCGTTCCTTTGCAGTAACCGTTTTCATGTTTAGGTTTCACTCTGTTTTCTCCTCTATGGATACATGTAGTTGGAACTCTAAATCAAACACGGTTTGTGCTAGCTCTTTGAAACGTGGCACAATAATGTAGTTCCAAGTTCTATGGTTATGGTTTGTGTCCTATGGAAGTAACCCCAAGCAGAGACTGACGAGAATCACTTTCATTGAAAGGGGTTGCCAAGCTTCCAAAAAACTACGAGTTTCCTGAAATCTCAGCAAACATTTTTTCTCCCAGTCTTTATGATACTTCCATTTAATGATCAGTACAATAATCCCACATGGCTCACCAAATTTCGTTCTTCTAGGTTAAACCGTTGCTTTGCAGTAACCGTTTTCATGTTTAGGTTTCACTCTGTTTTCTCCTGTATGGATACATGTAGTTGGAACTCTAAATCAAACACGGTTTGTGCTAGCTCTTTGAAACTTGGCACAATAATGTAGTTCCAAGATCTATGGCTATGGATTGTGTCCTATGGAAGTAGCCCCAAGCAGAGACTGAAGAGAATCACATTCATTGAAAGGGGTTGCCAAGCTACCAAAAAACTATGAGTTTCCTGAAATCTCAGCAAACATTTTTTCACCCAATCTTGATGATACTTGCAGGTAATGATGAGTACACCAGTCGCACTTGGCTCACGAAATTTCGTTCTTGTAGGTTAAACCGTTGCTTTGCAGTAAGCGTTTTCTTGTTTAGGTTTCACTCTGTTTTCTCCTATATGGATACATGTATTTGGAACTCTATATCAAACACGGTTTGTGCTAGCTCTTTGAAACTTGGCACAATAATGTAGTTCCAAGTTCTATGGCTATGGTTTGTTTCCTATGGAAGTAGCCCCAAGCAGAGACTGACGAGAATCACTTTCATCGAAAGGGCTTGCAAGCTTCCAAAAAACTACGAGTTTCCTGAAATCTCAGCAAATATTTTTTCACCCAATCTTAATGGTATTTGCAGGTAATGATCAGTACACCAGTTCCACTTGGCTAACCAAATTTCGTTCTTCTAGGTTAAACCATCCCTTTGCAGTAACCGTTTTCATGTTTAGGTTTCACTCTGTTTTCTCCTATAAGGATACATGTATTTGGAACTCTAAATCAAACACGGTTTGTGCTAGCTCTTTGAAACGTGGCACAATAATGTAGTTCCAAGTTCTATGGCTATGGTTTGTGTCCTATGGAAGTAGCCCCAAGCAGAGACTGACGAGAATCACTTTCATTGAAAGGGCTTGCCAAGCTTCCAAAAAACTACGAGTTTCCGGAAATCTCAGCAAACATTTTTTTTTTCTCCCAATCTTTATGATACTTCCATTTAATGATCAGTACACCAATCCCAATTGGCTCACCAAATTTCGTTCTTCTAGGTTTAACCGTTCCTTTGCAGTAACCGTTTTCATGTTTAGGTTTCACTCTGTTTTCTCCTATATGGATACATGTAGTTGGAACTCTAACTCAAACACGGTTTGTGCTAGCTCTTTGAAACTTGGCACAATAATGTAGTTCCAAGTTCTATGGCTATGGATTGTGTCCTATGGAAGTAGCCCCAAGCAGAGACTGACGCGAATCACTTTCATTGAAAGGGTTGCCAAGCTTCCAAAAAACTCCGAGTTTCCTGAAATCTCAGCAAACATTTTTTCACCCAATCTTGATGATACTTGCAGGTAATGATGAGTACACCAATATCGCACTTGGCTCACCAAATTTCGTTCTTCTAGGTTAAACCTTTGCTTTGCAGTAACCTTTTTCATGTTTAGGTTTCACTCTGTTTTCTCCTATATGGATACATGTATTTGGAACTCTATATCAAACACGGTTTGTGCTAGCTCTTTGAAACTTGGCACAATAATGTAGTTCCAAGATCTATGGCTATGGTTTGTGTCCTATGGAAGTAGCCCCAAGCAGAGACTGACGAGAATCACTTTCATTGAAAGGGCTTGCAAGCTTCCAAAAAACTACGAGTTTCTTGAAATCTCAGCAAACATTTTTTCACCCAATCTTGATGATATTTGCAGGTAATGATCAGTACACCAGTTCCACTTGGCTAACCAAATTTAATTCTTCTAGGTTAAACCGTCCCTTTGCAGTAACCGTTTTCATGTTTAGGTTTCACTCTGTTTTCTCCTATATGGATACATGTAGTTGGAACTCTAAATCAAACACGGTTTGTGCTAGCTCTTTGAAACGTGGCACAATAATGTAGTTCCAAGTTCTATGGCTATGGTTTGTGTCCTATGGACGTAGCCCCAAGCAGAGACTGACGAGAATCACTTTCATTGAAAGGGGTTGCCAAGCTTCCAAAAAACTACGAGTTTCTGGAAATCCAGGAAACATTTTTTCACCCAATCTTGAGGATACTTGCAGGTAATGACCAGTGCACCAGTCCCACTTGGCTCACCAAATTTGTTCTTCTAGGTTAAACCGTTGCTTTGCAGTAACCGTTTTCATGTTTAGGTTTCACTCTGTTTTCTCCTATATGGATACATGTAGTTGGAACTCTAAATCAAACACGGTTTGCGCTAGCTCTTTGAAACTTGCACAATAATGTAGTTCCAAGTTCTATGGCTATGGTTTGTGTCCTATGGAAGTAGCCACAAGCAGAGACTGACGAGAATCACTTTCATTGAAAGGTGTTGCCAAGCTTCCAAAAAACTACGAGTTTCCTGAAATCTGAGCAAACATTTTTTTACCCAATCTTGATGATACTGGCAGGTAAGGATCAGTACATCAGTCCCACTTGGCTGACCAAATTTCGTTCTTCTAGGTTAAACCGTTGCTTTGCAGTAACCGTTTTCATTTTTAGGTTTCACTCTGTTTTATCCTATATGGATACATGTATTTGGAACTCTAAATCAAACACGGTTTGTGCTAGCTCTTTGAAACTTGGCACAATAATGTAGTTCCAAGTTCTATGGCAATGGTTTGTGTCCAATGGAAGTAACCCCAAGCAGAGACTGACGAGAATCACTTTCATTGAAAGGGCTTGCAAGCTTCCAAAAAACTACGAGTTTCCTGAAATCTCAGCAAACATTTTTTCACCCAATCTTGATGATATTTACAGATAATGATAAGTACACCCGTTCCACTTGGCAAACCAAATTTCGTTCTTCTAGGTTAAACCGTCCCTTTGCAGTAACCGTTTTCATGTTTAGGTTTCACTCTGTTTTCTCCTATATGGATACATGTAGTTGGTACTCTAAATCAAACACGGTTTGTGCTAGCACTTTGAAACGTGGCACAATAATGTAGTTCCAAGTTCTATGGCTATGGTTTGTGTCCTATGGACGTAGCCCTAAGCAGAGATTGACGAGAACACTTTCATTGAAATGGGTTGCCAAGCTTCCAAAAAACTACGAGTTTCCTGAAATCTCAGCAAACATTTTTTCACCCAATCTTGATGATACTTGCAGGTAATGATCAGTACACCAATCCAACTTGGCTCACCAAATTTCGTTCTTCTAGGTTAAACCGTTCCTTTGCAGTAACCGTTTTCATGTTTAGGTTTCACTCTGTTTTCTCCTATATGGATACATGTAGTTGGAACTCTAACTCAA
This sequence comes from Urocitellus parryii, assembly GCF_045843805.1. Taxonomy (NCBI): domain Eukaryota; kingdom Metazoa; phylum Chordata; class Mammalia; order Rodentia; family Sciuridae; genus Urocitellus; species Urocitellus parryii. The sequence continues at coordinate 39,671 of NW_027552765.1, read as the reverse complement.
ACACGGTTTGTGCTAGCTCTTTGAAACTTGGCTCAATAATGTAGTTCAAGTTCTATGGCTATGGTTTGTGTCCTATGGAAGTAGCCCCAAGCAGAGACTGAGGAGAATCACTTTCTTTCAAAGGGGTTGCCAAGCTACCAAAAAACTACGAGTTTCCTGAAATCTCAGCAAATATTTTTTCACCCAATCTTGATGATACTTGCAGGTAATGATGAGTACACCAATCGCACTAGGCTCACCAAATTTCGTTCTTCTAGGTTAAACCGTTGCTTTGCAGTAACCGTTTTCATGGTTTAGATTTCACTCTGTTTTCTCCTATATGGATACATGTATTTGGAACTCTATATCAAACACGGTTTGTGCTAGCTCTTTGAAACTTGGCACAATAATGTAGTTCCAAGATCTATGGCTATGGTTTGTGTCCTATGGAAGTAGCCCCAAGCAGAGACTGACGAGAATCACTTTCATTGAAAGGGCTTGCAAGCTTCCAAAAAACTACGAGTTTCTTGAAATCTCAGCAAACATTTTTTCACCCAATCTTGATGATATTTGCAAGTAATGATCAGTACACCAGTTCCACTTGGCTAACCAAATTTCCTTCTTCTAGGTTAAACCGTCCCTTTGCAGTAACCGTTTTCATGTTTAGGTTTCACTCTGTTTTCTCCTATATGGATACATGTAGTTGGAACTCTAAATCAAACACGGTTTGTGCTAGCTCTTTGAAACGTGGCACAATAATGTAGTTCCAAGTTCTATGGCTATGGTTTGTGTCCTATGGACGTAACCCCAAGCAGAGACTGACGAGAATCACCTTCATTGAAAGGGGTTTCCAAGCTTCCAAAAAACTACGAGTTTCTTGAAATCTCAGCAAACATTTTTTCACCCAATCTTGATGATATTTGCAAGTAATGATCAGTACACCAGTTCCACTTGGCTAACCAAATTTCCTTCTTCTAGGTTAAACCGTCCCTTTGCAGTAACCGTTTTCATGTTTAGTTTCACTCTGTTTTCTCCTATATGGATACATGTAGTTGGAACTCTAAATCAAACACGGTTTGTGCTAGCTCTTTGAAACGTGGCACAATAATGTAGTTCCAAGTTCTATGGCTATGGTTTGTGTCCTATGGACGTAGCCCCAAGCAGAGACTGACGAGAATCACCTTCATTGAAAGGGGTTTCCAAGCTTCCAAAAAACTACGAGTTTCCTGAAATCTCAGCAAACATTTTTTCACCCAATCTTGATGATACTTGCAGGTAATGATCAGTACACCAATCCAACTTGGCTCACCAAATTTCGTTCTTCTAGGTTAAACCGTTCCTTTGCAGTAACCGTTTTCATGTTTAGGTTTCACTCTGTTTTCTCCTATATGGATACATGTAGTTGGAACTCTAACTCAAACACGGTTTGTGCTAGCTCTTTGAAACTTGGCTCAATAATGTAGTTCCAAGTTCTATGGCTATGGTTTGTGTCCTATGGAAGTAGCCCCAAGCAGAGACTGAGGAGAATCACTTTCTTTCAAAGGAGTTGCCAAGCTACCAAAAAACTACGAGTTTCCTGAAATCTCAGCAAATATTTTTTCACCCAATCTTGATGATACTTGCAGGTAATGATCAGTACACCAGTTCCACTTGGCTAACCAAATTTCCTTCTTCTAGGTTAAACCGTCCTTTGCAGTAACCGTTTTCATGTTTAGGTTTCACTCTGTTTTATCCTATATGGATACATGTATTTGGAACTCTAAATCAAACACGGTTTGTGCTAGCTCTTTGAAACTTGGCACAATAATGTAGTTCCAAGTTCTATGGCAATGGTTTGTGTCCAATGGAAGTAGCCCCAAGCAGAGACTGACAAGAATCACTTTCATTGAAAGGGCTTGCCAAGCTTCCAAAAAACTAAGAGTTTCCGGAAATCTCAGCAAACATTTTTTCACCCAATCTTGATGATACTTGCAGGTAATGACCAGTACACCAGTCCCACTTAGCTCACCAAATTTCGTTCTTCTAGGTTAAAAAGTTGCTTTGCAGTAACCGTTTTCATGTTTAGGTTTCACTCTGTTTTCTTCTATATGGATACATGTAGTTGGAACTCTAAATCAAACACGGTTTGTGCTAGCTCTTTGAAACTTGGCACAATAATGTAGTTCCAAGTTCTATGGCTATGGATTGTGTCCTATGGAAGTAGACCCAAGCAGAGACTGACGAGAATCACTTTCATTTAAAGGGGTTTCCAAGCTTCCAAAAAACTACGAGTTCCTGAAATCTCAGCAAACATTTTTTCTCCCAATCTTTATGATACTTCCATTTAATGATCAGTACACCAATCCCAATTGGCTCACCAAATTTCGTTCTTCTAGGTTTAACCGTTCCTTTGCAGTAACCGTTTTCATGTTTAGGTTTCACTCTGTTTTCTCCTATATGGATACATGTAGTTGGAACTCTAAATCAAACACGGTTTGTCCTAGCTCTTTGAAACTTGGCACAATAATGTAGTTCCCATTTCTATGGCTATGGTTTGTGTCCTATGGAAGTAGCCCCAAGCAGAGACTGACGAGAATGACTTTCATTGAAAGGGGTTGCCAAGCTTCCAAAAAACTACGAGTTTCCTGAAATCTCAGCAAACATTTTTTCTCCCAGTCTTTATGATACTTCCATTTAATGATCAGTACACCAATCCCAATTGGCTCACTAAATTTCGTTCTTCTAGGTTTAACCGTTCCTTTGCAGTAACCGTTTTCATGTTTAGGTTTCCCTCTGTTTTCTACTATATGGATACATGTAGTTGGAACTCTAAATCAAACACGGTTTGTGCTAGCTCTTTGAAACTCGGCACAATAATGTAGTTCCAAGTTCTATGGCTATGGATTGTGTCCTATGGAAGTAGCCCCAAGCAGAGACTGAAGAGAATCACTTTCATTGAAAGGGGTTGCCAAGCTACCAAAAAACTATGAGTTTCCTGAAATCTCAGCAAACATTTTTTCACCCAATCTTGATTATACTTGCAGGTAATGATGAGTACACGAATCGCACTTGGCTCACCAAATTTCGTTTTTCTAGGTTAAACCGTTGCTTTGCAGTAACCTTTTTCATGTTTAGGTTTCACTCTGTTTTCTCCTATATGGATACATGTATTTGGAACTCTATATCAAACACGGTTTGTGCTAGCTCTATGAAACTTGGCACAATAATGTAGTTCCAAGATCTATGGCTATGGTTTGTGTCCTATGGAAGTAGCCCAAGCAGAGATTGACGAGAATCACTTTCATTGAAAGGGCTTGCAAGCTTCCAAAAACTACGAGTTTCTTGAAATCTCAGCAAACATTTTTTCACCCAATCTTGATGATATTTGCAGGTAATGATCAGGACACCAGTTCCACTTGGCTAACCAAATTTCCTTCTTCTAGGTTAAACCGTCCTTTGCAGTAACCGTTTTCATGTTTAGGTTTCACTCTGTTTTATCCTATATGGATACATGTATTTGGAACTCTAAATCAAAAACGGTTTGTGCTAGCTCTTTGAAACTTGGCACAATAATGTAGTTCCAAGTTCTATGGCAATGGTTTGTGTCCAATGGAAGTAGCCCCAAGCAGAGACTGACAAGAATCACTTTCATTGAAAGGGCTTGCAAGCTTCCAAAAAATTACGAGTTTCCTGAAATCTCAGCAAACATTTTTTCACCCAATCTTGATGATATTTACAGGTAATGATAAGTACACCAGTTCCACTTGGCTCACCAAATTTCGTTCTTCTAGGTTAAACAGTTGCTTTGCAGTAACCGTTTTCATGTTTAGGTTTCACTCTGTTTTCTCCTATATGGATACATGTAGTTGGTACTCTAAATCAAACACCCTTTGTCCTAGCACTTTGAAACGTGGCACAATAATGTAGTACAAAGTTCTATGGCTATGGTTTGTGTCCTATGGAAGTAGCCCTAAGCAGAGACTGACGAGCATCACTTTCATTGAAATGGGTTGCCAAGCTTCCAAAAAACTACGAGTTTCCTGAAATCTCAGCAAACATTTTTTCACCCAATCTTGATGATACTTGCAGGTAATTATCAGTACACCAATCCCACTTGGCTCACCAAATTTCGTTCTTCTAGGTTAAACCGTTCCTTTGCAGTAACCGTTTTCATGTTTAGGTTTCACTCTGTTTTCTCCTATATGGATACATGTAGTTGGAACTCTAAATCAAACACGGTTTGTGCTAGAACTTTGAAATGTGGCACAATAATGTAGTTCCAAGTTCTATGGCAATGGTTTGTGTCCAATGGAAGTAGCCCCAAGCAGAGACTGACAAGAATCACTCTCATTGAAAGGGCTTGCCAAGCTTCCAAAAAACTAAGAGTTTCCGGAAATCTCAGCAAACATTTTTTCACCCAATCTTGATGATACTTGCAGGTAATGACCAGTACACCAGTCCCACTTAGCTCACCAAATTTCGTTCTTCTAGGTTAAAAAGTTGCTTTGCAGTAACCGTTTTCATGTTTAGGTTTCACTCTGTTTTCTTCTATATGGATACATGTAGTTGGAACTCTAAATCAAACACGGTTTGTGCTAGCTCTTTGAAACTTGGCACAATAATGTAGTTCCAAGTTCTATGGCTATGGATTGTGTCCTATGGAAGTAGACCCAAGCAGAGACTGACGAGAATCACTTTCATTAAAGGGGTTTCCAAGCTTCCAAAAAACTACGAGTTTCCTGAAATCTCAGCAAACATTTTTTCTCCCAATCTTTATGATACTTCCATTTAATGATCAGTACACCAATCCCAATTGGCTCACCAAATTTCGTTCTTCTAGGTTTAACCGTTCCTTTGCAGTAACCGTTTTCATGTTTAGGTTTCACTCTGTTTTCTCCTATATGGATACATGTAGTTGGAACTCTAAATCAAACACGGTTTGTCCTAGCTCTTTGAAACTTGGCACAATAATGTAGTTCCCATTTCTATGGCTATGGTTTGTGTCCTATGGAAGTAGCCCCAAGCAGAGACTGACGAGAATGACTTTCATTGAAAGGGGTTGCCAAGCTTCCAAAAAACTACGAGTTTCCTGAAATCTCAGCAAACATTTTTTCTCCCAGTCTTTATGATACTTCCATTTAATGATCAGTACACCAATCCCAATTGGCTCACTAAATTTCGTTCTTCTAGGTTTAACCGTTCCTTTGCAGTAACCGTTTTCATGTTTAGGTTTCCCTCTGTTTTCTACTATATGGATACATGTAGTTGGAACTCTAAATCAAACACGGTTTGTGCTATCTCTTTGAAACTCGGCACAATAATGTAGTTCCAAGTTCTATGGCTATGGATTGTGTCCTATGGAAGTAGCCCCAAGCAGAGACTGAAGAGAATCACTTTCATTGAAAGGGGTTGCCAAGCTACCAAAAAACTATGAGTTTCCTGAAATCTCAGCAAACATTTTTTCACCCAATCTTGATTATACTTGCAGGTAATGATGAGTACACGAATCGCACTTGGCTCACCAAATTTCGTTTTTCTAGGTTAAACCGTTGCTTTGCAGTACCTTTTTCATGTTTAGGTTTCACTCTGTTTTCTCCTATATGGATACATGTATTTGGAACTCTATATCAAACACGGTTTGTGCTAGCTCTATGAAACTTGGCACAATAATGTAGTTCCAAGATCTATGGCTATGGTTTGTGTCCTATGGAAGTAGCCCCAAGCAGAGACTGACGAGAATCACTTTCATTGAAAGGGCTTGCAAGCTTCCAAAAAACTACGAGTTTCTTGAAATCTCAGCAAACATTTTTTCACCCAATCTTGATGATATTTGCAGGTAATGATCAGGACACCAGTTCCACTTGGCTAACCAAATTTCCTTCTTCTAGGTTAAACCGTCCCTTTGCAGTAACCGTTTTCATGTTTAGGTTTCACTCTGTTTTATCCTATATGGATACATGTATTTGGAACTCTAAATCAAAAACGGTTTGTGCTAGCTCTTTGAAACTTGGCACAATAATGTAGTTCCAAGTTCTATGGCAATGGTTTGTGTCCAATGGAAGTAGCCCCAAGCAGAGACTGACAAGAATCACTTTCATTGAAAGGGCTTGCAAGCTTCCAAAAAATTACGAGTTTCCTGAAATCTCAGCAAACATTTTTTCACCCAATCTTGATGATATTTACAGGTAATGATAAGTACACCAGTTCCACTTGGCTAACCAAATTTCGTTCTTCTAGGTTAAACCGTCCCTTTGCAGTAACCGTTTTCATGTTTAGGTTTCACTCTGTTTTCTCCTATATGGATACATGTAGTTGGTACTCTAAATCAAACACCCTTTGTCCTAGCACTTTGAAACGTGGCACAATAATGTAGTACAAAGTTCTATGGCTATGGTTTGTGTCCTATGGAAGTAGCCCTAAGCAGAGACTGACGAGCATCACTTTCATTGAAATGGGTTGCCAAGCTTCCAAAAAACTACGAGTTTCCTGAAATCTCAGCAAACATTTTTTCACCCAATCTTGATGATACTTGCAGGTAATTATCAGTACACCAATCCCACTTGGCTCACCAAATTTCGTTCTTCTAGGTTAAACCGTTCCTTTGCAGTAACCGTTTTCATGTTTAGGTTTCACTCTGTTTTCTCCTATATGGATACATGTAGTTGGAACTCTAAATCAAACACGGTTTGTGCTAGAACTTTGAAATGTGGCACAATAATGTAGTTCCAAATTCTATGGCTATGGTTTGTGTCCTATGGAAGTAGCCCCAAGCAGAGACTGACGAGAATCACTTTCATTGAAAGGGGTTGCCAAGCTTCCAAAAAACTACGAGTTTCCGGAAATCTCAGCAAATATTTTTTCACCCAATCTTGATGATACTTGCATGTAATGATCAGTACACCAATCCCACTTGGCTCACCAAATTTCGTTCTTCTAGTTTAAACCGTTGCTTTGCAGTAACCGTTTTCATGTTTAGGTTTCACTCTGTTTTCTCCTATATGGATACATGTAGTTGGAACTCTAAATCAAACACGGTTTGTGCTAGCTCTTTGAAACTTGGCACAATAATGTAGTTCCAAGTTCTATGGCTATGGTTTGTGTCCTATGGAAGTAGTCCCAAGCAGAGACTGACGAGAATCACTTTCATTGAAAGGGGTTGCCAAGCTAACAAAAACTATGAGTTTCCTGAAATCTCAGCAAACATTTTTTCACCCAATCTTGATGATACTTGCAGGTAATGATGAGTACACCAATCGCACTTGGCTCACCAAATTTCGTTCTTCTGGGTTAAACCATTCCTTTGCAGTAACCGTTTCCATGTTTAGGTTTCACTCTGTTTTCTCCTATATGGATACATGTATTTGGAACTCTATATCAAACACGGTTTGTGCTAGCTCTTTGAAACTTGGCACAATAATGTAGTTCCAAGTTCTATGGCTATGGTTTGTGTTCAAAGGAAGTAGCCCCAAGCAGAGACTGACGAGAATCACTTTCATTGAAAGGGGATGCCAAGCTTCCAAAAAACTACGAGTTTCCTGAAATCTCAGCAAACATTTTTTCACCCAATCTTGATGATACTTGCAGGTAATGATCAGCAAACCAGTCCCACTTGGCTCAATAAATTTCGTTCTTCTAGGTTAAACCGTTCCTTTGCAGTAACCGTTTTCATGTTTAGGTTTCACTCTGTTTTCTCCTATATGGATACATGTAGTTGGAACTCTAACTCAAACACGGTTTGTGCTAGCTCTTTGAAACTTGGCACAATAAGGTAGTTCCAAGTTCTATGGCTATGGTTTGTGTCCGATGGAAGTAGAACCAAGCAGAGACTGACGAGAATCACTTTCATTGAAAGGGGTTGCCAAGCTTCCAAAAAACTACGAGTTTCCTGAAATCTCAGCAAACATTTTTTCACCCAATCTTGATGATACTTGCATGTAATGATCAGTACACCAATCCCACTTGGCTCACCAAATTTCGTTCTTCTAGGTTAAACCTTTCCTTTGCAGTAACGGTTTTCATGTTTAGGTTTCACTCTGTTTTCTCCTATATGGATACATGTAGTTGGAACTCTAACTCAAACACGGTTTGTGCTAGCTCTTTGAAACTTGGCTCAATAATGTAGTTAAAAGTTCTATGGCTATGGTTTGTGTCCTATGGAAGTAGCCCCAAGCAGAGACTGACGAGAATCACTTTCATTTAAAGGGGTTTCCAAGCTTCCAAAAAACTACGAGTTTCCGGAAATCTCAGCAAATATTTTTTCACCCAATCTTGATGATACTTGCAGGTAATGATCAGTACACCAATCCCCCTTGGCTCACCAAATTTCGTTCTTCTAGGTTAAACCTTTCCTTTGCAGTAACGGTTTTCATGTTTAGGTTTCACTCTGTTTTCTCCTATATGGATACATGTAGTTGGAACTCTAACTCAAACACGGTTTGTGCTAGCTCTTTGAAACTTGGCTCAATAATGTAGTTAAAAGTTCTATGGCTATGGTTTGTGTCCTATGGAAGTAGCCCCAAGCAGAGACTGACGAGTATCACTTTCATTGAAAGGGGTTGCCAAGCTTCTAAAAAACTACGAGTTTCCGGAAATCTCAGCAAACATTTTTTCACCCAATCTTGATGATACTTGCAGGTAATGATCAGTACACCAATCCCACTTGGCTCACCAAATTTCGTTCTTCTAGGTTAAACCGTTGCTTTGCAGTAACCGTTTTCATGTTTAGGTTTCACTCTGTTTTCTCCTCTATGGATACATGTAGTTGGAACTCCAAATCAAACACGGTTTGCGCTAGCTCTTTGAAACTTGGCACAATAATGTAGTTCCAAGTTCTATGGCTATGGTTTGTGTCCTGTGGAAGTAGCCCCAAGCAGAGACTGACGAAAATCACTTTCATTGAAAGGGGTTGCCAAGCTTCCAAAAAACTAAGAGTTTCCTGAAATCTCAGCAAACATTTTTTCTCCCAATCTTTATAATACTTCCATTTAATGATCAGTACACCAATCCCACTTGGCTCACCAAATTTCGTTCTTCTAGGTTAAACCGTTGCTTTTCAGTAACCGTTTTCATGTTGCGGTTTCACTCTGTTTTCTCCTATATGGATACATGTAGTTGGAACTCTAAATCAAACACGGTTTGCGCTAGCTCTTTGAAACTTGGCACAATAATGTAGTTCCAACTTCTATGGCTATGGTTTGTGTCCTATGGAAGTAGCCCCAAGCAGAGACTGACGAGAATCACTTTCATTGAAAGGGGTTGCCAAGCTTCCAAAAAACTACGAGTTTCCGGAAATCTCAGCAAACATTTTTTCACCCAATCTTGATGGTACTTGCCGGTAATGATCAGTACACCAATCCCACTTGGCTCAACAAATTTCGTTCTTCTAGGTTAAACCGTTGCTTTGCAGTAACCCTTTTCATGTTTAGGTTTCACTCTGTTTTCTCCTATATGGATACATGTAGTTGGAACTCTAAATCAAACACGGTTGTTGCTAGCTCTTTGAAACTTGGCACAATAATGCAGTTCCAAGTTCTAGGGCTATGGTTTGTGTCCTATGGAAGTAGCCCCAAGCAGAGACTGACAAGAATCACTTTCATTGAAAGGTGTTGCCAAGCTTCCAAAAAACTACGAGTTTTCTGAAATCTCAGCAAACATTTTTTTACCCAATCTTGATGATACTTGGAGGTAAGGATCAGTACTCCAGTCCCACTTGGCTGACCAAATTTCGTTCTACTAGGTTAAACCGTTGCTTTGCAGTAACCGTTTTCATGTTTAGGTTTCACTCTGTTTTCTCCTATATGGATACATGAGGTTGGAACTCTAAATCAAACACGGTTTGCGCTAGCTCTTTGAAACTTGGCACAATAATGTAGTTCCAAGTTCTATGGCTATGGTTTGTGTCCTATGGAAGTACCCCAAGCAGAGACTGACGAGAATCACTTTCATTGAAAGGGGTTGCCAAGCTTCCAAAAAACTACGAGTTTCCTGAAATCTCAGCAAACATTTTTTCACCCACTCTTGATGATACTTGCAGGTAATGATCAGCACACCAGTCCCACTTGGCTCACCAAATTTCGTTCTACTAGGTTAAACCGTTTCTTTGCAGTAACCGTTTTCATATTTAGGTTTCACTCTGTTTTCTCCTACATGGATACATGTAGTTGGAACTCTAAATCAAACACGGTTTGCGCTAGCTCTTTGAAACTTGGCACAATAATATAGTTCCAAGTTCTATGGCTATGGTTTGTGTCCTGTGGAAGTAGCCCCAAGCAGAGACTGACGAGAATCACTTTCATTGAAAGGGGTTGCCAAGCTTCCAAAAAACTACGAGTTTCCTGAAAAATCAGCAAACATTTTTTCTCCCAATCTTTATAATACTTCCATTTAATGATCAGTACACCAATCCCACTTGGCTCACCAAATTTAGTTCTTCTAGGTTAAACCGTTCCTTTGCAGTAACCGTTTTCATGTTTAGTTTTCACTCTGTTTTCTCCTATATGGATACATGTAGTTGGAACTCTAAATCAAACACGGTTTGTCCTAGCTCTTTGAAACTTGGCACAATAATGTAGTTCCCATTACTATGGCTATGGTTTGTGTCCTATGGAAGTAGCCCCAAGCAGAGACTGACGAGTATCACTTTCATTGAAAGGGGTTGCCAAGCTTCCAAAAAACTACGAGTTTCCGGAAATCTCAGCAAACCTTTTTTCACCCAATCTTGATGATACTTGCATGTAATGATCAGTACACCAATCTCACTTGGCTCACCAAATTTCGTTCTTCTAGGTTAAACCGTTCCTTTGCAGTAACCGTTTTCATGTTTAGGTTTCACTCTGCTTTCTCCTATATGGATACATGTATTTGGAACTCTAACTCAAACACGGTTTGTGCTAGCTCTTTGAAACTTGGCACAATAATGTAGTTCTAAGTTCTATCTCTATGCTTTGTATCCTATGGAAGTAGCCCCAAGCAGAGACTGACGAGAATCACTTTCATTGAAAGGGGTTGCCAAGCTTCCAAAAAACTACGAGTTTCCTGAAATCTCAGCAAACATTTTTTCACCCAATCTTGATGATACTTGCATGTAATGATCAGTACACCAATCCCACTTGGCTCACCAAATTTCGTTCTTCTAGGTTAAACCGTTGCTTTGCAGTAACCGTTTCATGTTTAGGTTTCACTCTGTTTTCTCCTATATGGATACATGTAGTTGGAACTCTAAATCAAACACGGTTTGTGCTAGCTCTTTGAAACTTGGCACAATAATGTAGTTCCAAGTTCTACGGCTATGGTTTGTGTCCTATGGAAGTAGCCCCAAGCAGAGACTGAAGAGAATCACTTTCATTGAAATGGTTGCGAAGCTACCAAAAACTATGAGTTTCCTGAAATCTCAGCAAACATTTTTTCACCCAATCTTGATGATACTTGCAGGTAATGATGAGTACACCAATCGAACTTGGCTCACCATATTTCGTTCTTCTAGGTTAAACCGATCCTTTGCAGTAACCGTTTCAATGTTTAGGTTTCACTCTGTTTTCTCCTATATGGATACATGTATTTGGAACTCTATATCAAACACGGTTTGTGCTAGCTCTTTGAAACTTGGCACAATAATGTAGTTCCAAGTCCTATGGCTATGGTTTGTGTTCAATGGAAGTAGCCCCAAGCAGAGACTGATGAGAATCACTTTCATTGAAAGGGGATGCCAAGCTTCCAAAAAACTACGAGTTTCCTGAAATCTCAGCAAACACTTTTCACCCAATCTTGATGATACTTGCAGGTAATGATCAGCACACCAGTCCCACTTGGCTCACCAAATTTCGTTCTACTAGGTTAAACCGTTCCTTTGCAGTAACCGTTTTCATGTTTAGGTTTCACTCTGTTTTCTCCTATATGGATACATGTAGTTGGAACTCTAAATCAAACACGGTTTGTGCTAGCTCTTTGAAACTTGGCACAATAATGTAGTTCCAAGTTCTATGGCTATGGTTTGTGTCCTATGGAAGTAGCCCCAAGCAGAGACTTACGAGAATCACTTTCATTGAAAGGGGTTACCAAGCTTCCAAAAAAGTACGAGTTTCCGGAAATCTCAGCAAACATTTTTTCACCCAATCTTGATGATACTTGCAGGTAATGATCAGTACACCAATCCCACTTGGCTCACCAAATTTCGTTCTACTAGGTTAAACCATTGCTTTGCAGTAACCGTTTTCATGTTTAGGTTTCACTCTGTTTTCTCCTATATGGATACATGTAGTTGGAACTCTAAATCAAACACGGTTTGTGCTAGCTCTTTGAAACTTGGCACAATAATGTAGTTCCAAGTTCTATGGCTATGGTTTGTGTCCTATGGAAGTAGCCCCAAGCAGAGACTGACGAGAATCACTTTCATTGAAAGGGGTTGCCAAGCTTCCAAAAAACTACGAGTTTCCTGAAATCTCAGCAAACATTTTTTCTCCCAATATTTATAATACTTCCATTTAATGATCAGTACACCAATCCCACTTGGCTCACCAAATTTCGTTCTTCTAGGTTAAACCGTTCCTTTGCAGTAACCGTTTTCATGTTTAGGTTTCACTCTGTTTTCTCCTATATGGATACATGTATTTGGAACTCTAACTCAAACACGGTTTGTGCTAGCTCTTTGAAACTTGGCACAATCTTGTAGTTCCAAGTTCTATGGGTATGGTTTGTGTCCTATGGAAGTAGCCCCAAGCAGAGACTGACGAGAATCACTTTCATTGAAAGGGGTTGCCAAGCTTCCAAAAAAGTACGAGTTTCCGGAAATCTCAGCAAACATTTTCTCATCCAATCTTGATGATACTTGCAGGTAATGATCAGTACACCAATCCCACTTGGCTCACCAAATTTCGTTCTTCTAGGTTAAACCGTTGCTTTGCAGTAACCGTTTTCATGTTTATTTTTCACTCTGTTTTTTCCTATATGGATACATGTAGTTGGAACTCTAACTCAAACACGGTTTGTGCTAGCTCTTTGAAACTTGGCTCAATAATGTAGTTAAAAGTTCTATGGCTATGGTTTGTGTCCTATGGAAGTAGCCCCAAGCAGAGACTGACGAGTATCACTTTCATTGAAAGGGGTTGCCAAGCTTCTAAAAAACTACGAGTTTCCGGAAATCTCAGCAAACATTTTTTCACCCAATCTTGATGATACTTGCAGGTAATGATCAGTACACCAATCCCACTTGGCTCACCAAATTTCGTTCTTCTAGGTTAAACCGTTGCTTTGCAGTAACCGTTTTCATGTTTAGGTTTCACTCTGTTTTCTCCTCTATGGATACATGTAGTTGGAACTCCAAATCAAACACGGTTTGCGCTAGCTCTTTGAAACTTGGCACAATAATGTAGTTCCTAGTTCTATGGCTATGGTTTGTGTCCTATGGAAGTACCCCAAGCAGAGACTGACGAGAATCACTTTCATTGAAAGGGGTTATCAAGCTTCCAAAAAACTACGAGTTTCCTGAAATCTCAGCAAACATTTTTTCACCCACTCTTGATGATACTTGCAGGTAATGATCAGCACACCAGTCCCACTTGGCTCACCAAATTTCGTTCTACTAGGTTAAACCGTTTCTTTGCAGTAACCGTTTTCATATTTAGGTTTCACTCTGTTTTCTCCTACATGGATACATGTAGTTGGAACTCTAAATCAAACACGGTTTGCGCTAGCTCTTTGAAACTTGGCACAATAATATAGTTCCAAGTTCTATGGCTATGGTTTGTGTCCTGTGGAAGTAGCCCCAAGCAGAGACTGACGAGAATCACTTTCATTGAAAGGGGTTGCCAAGCTTCCAAAAAACTATGAGTTTCCTGAAAAATCAACAAACATTTTTTCTCCCAATCTTTATAATACTTCCATTTAATGATCAGTACACCAATCCCACTTGGCTCACCAAATTTAGTTCTTCTAGGTTAAACCGTTCCTTTGCAGTAACCGTTTTCATGTTTAGTTTTCACTCTGTTTTCTCCTATATGGATACATGTAGTTGGAACTCTAAATCAAACACGGTTTGTCCTAGCTCTTTGAAACTTGGCACAATAATGTAGTTCCCATTACTATGGCTATGGTTTGTGTCCTATGGAAGTAGCCCCAAGCAGAGACTGACGAGTATCACTTTCATTGAAAGGGGTTGCCAAGCTTCCAAAAAACTACGAGTTTCCGGAAATCTCAGCAAACCTTTTTTCACCCAATCTTGATGATACTTGCATGTAATGATCAGTACACCAATCTCACTTGGCTCACCAAATTTCGTTCTTCTAGGTTAAACCGTTCCTTTGCAGTAACCGTTTTCATGTTTAGGTTTCACTCTGCTTTCTCCTATATGGATACATGTATTTGGAACTCTAACTCAAACACGGTTTGTGCTAGCTCTTTGAAACTTGGCACAATAATGTAGTTCTAAGTTCTATCTCTATGGTTTGTATCCTATGGAAGTAGCCCCAAGCAGAGACTGACGAGAATCACTTTCATTGAAAGGGGTTGCCAAGCTTCCAAAAAACTACGAGTTTCCTGAAATCTCAGCAAACATTTTTTCACCCAATCTTGATGATACTTGCATGTAATGATCAGTACACCAATCCCACTTGGCTCACCAAATTTCGTTCTTCTAGGTTAAACCGTTGCTTTGCAGTAACCGTTTCATGTTTAGGTTTCACTCTGTTTTCTCCTATATGGATACATGTAGTTGGAACTCTAAATCAAACACGGTTTGTGCTAGCTCTTTGAAACTTGGCACAATAATGTAGTTCCAAGTTCTACGGCTATGGTTTGTGTCCTATGGAAGTAGCCCCAAGCAGAGACTGAAGAGAATCACTTTCATTGAAATGGTTGCGAAGCTACCAAAAACTATGAGTTTCCTGAAATCTCAGCAAACATTTTTTCACCCAATCTTGATGATACTTGCAGGTAATGATGAGTACACCAATCGAACTTGGCTCACCATATTTCGTTCTTCTAGGTTAAACCGATCCTTTGCAGTAACCGTTTCAATGTTTAGGTTTCACTCTGTTTTCTCCTATATGGATACATGTATTTGGAACTCTATATCAAACACGGTTTGTGCTAGCTCTTTGAAACTTGGCACAATAATGTAGTTCCAAGTCCTATGGCTATGGTTTGTGTTCAATGGAAGTAGCCCCAAGCAGAGACTGATGAGAATCACTTTCATTGAAAGGGGATGCCAAGCTTCCAAAAAACTACGAGTTTCCTGAAATCTCAGCAAACACTTTTCACCCAATCTTGATGATACTTGCAGGTAATGATCAGCACACCAGTCCCACTTGGCTCACCAAATTTCGTTCTACTAGGTTAAACCGTTCCTTTGCAGTAACCGTTTTCATGTTTAGGTTTCACTCTGTTTTCTCCTATATGGATACATGTAGTTGGAACTCTAAATCAAACACGGTTTGTGCTAGCTCTTTGAAACTTGGCACAATAATGTAGTTCCAAGTTCTATGGCTATGGTTTGTGTCCTATGGAAGTAGCCCCAAGCAGAGACTTACGAGAATCACTTTCATTGAAAGGGGTTACCAAGCTTCCAAAAAAGTACGAGTTTCCGGAAATCTCAGCAAACATTTTTTCACCCAATCTTGATGATACTTGCAGGTAATGATCAGTACACCAATCCCACTTGGCTCACCAAATTTCGTTCTACTAGGTTAAACCATTGCTTTGCAGTAACCGTTTTCATGTTTAGGTTTCACTCTGTTTTCTCCTATATGGATACATGTAGTTGGAACTCTAAATCAAACACGGTTTGTGCTAGCTCTTTGAAACTTGGCACAATAATGTAGTTCCAAGTTCTATGGCTATGGTTTGTGTCCTATGGAAGTAGCCCCAAGCAGAGACTGACGAGAATCACTTTCATTGAAAGGGGTTGCCAAGCTTCCAAAAAACTACGAGTTTCCTGAAATCTCAGCAAACATTTTTTCTCCCAATATTTATAATACTTCCATTTAATGATCAGTACACCAATCCCACTTGGCTCACCAAATTTCGTTCTTCTAGGTTAAACCGTTCCTTTGCAGTAACCGTTTTCATGTTTAGGTTTCACTCTGTTTTCTCCTATATGGATACATGTATTTGGAACTCTAACTCAAACACGGTTTGTGCTAGCTCTTTGAAACTTGGCACAATCTTGTAGTTCCAAGTTCTATGGGTATGGTTTGTGTCCTATGGAAGTAGCCCCAAGCAGAGACTGACGAGAATCACTTTCATTGAAAGGGGTTGCCAAGCTTCCAAAAAAGTACGAGTTTCCGGAAATCTCAGCAAACATTTTCTCATCCAATCTTGATGATACTTGCAGGTAATGATCAGTACACCAATCCCACTTGGCTCACCAAATTTCGTTCTTCTAGGTTAAACCGTTGCTTTGCAGTAACCGTTTTCATGTTTAGGTTTCACTCTGTTTTCTCCTCTATGGATACATGTGGTTGGAACTCCAAATCAAACACGGTTTGCGCTAGCTCTTTGAAACTTGGCACAATAATGTAGTTCCAAGTTCTATGGCTATGGTTTGTGTCCTATGGAAGTACCCCAAGCAGAGACTGACGAGAATCACTTTCATTGAAAGGGGTTGCCAAGCTTCCAAAAAACTACGAGTTTCCTGAAATCTCAGCAAACATTTTTTCACCCACTCTTGATGATACTTGCAGGTAATGATCAGCACACCAGTCCCACTTGGCTCACCAAATTTCGTTCTACTAGGTTAAACCGTTTCTTTGCAGTAACCGTTTTCATATTTAGGTTTCACTCTGTTTTCTCCTACATGGATACATGTAGTTGGAACTCTAAATCAAACACGGTTTGCGCTAGCTCTTTGAAACTTGGCACAATAATATAGTTCCAAGTTCTATGGCTATGGTTTGTGTCCTGTGGAAGTAGCCCCAAGCAGAGACTGACGAGAATCACTTTCATTGAAAGGGGTTGCCAAGCTTCCAAAAAACTACGAGTTTCCTGAAAAATCAGCAAACATTTTTTCTCCCAATCTTTATAATACTTCCATTTAATGATCAGTACACCAATCCCACTTGGCTCACCAAATTTAGTTCTTCTAGGTTAAACCGTTCCTTTGCAGTAACCGTTTTCATGTTTAGTTTTCACTCTGTTTTCTCCTATATGGATACATGTAGTTGGAACTCTAAATCAAACACGGTTTGTCCTAGCTCTTTGAAACTTGGCACAATAATGTAGTTCCCATTACTATGGCTATGGTTTGTGTCCTATGGAAGTAGCCCCAAGCAGAGACTGACGAGTATCACTTTCATTGAAAGGGGTTGCCAAGCTTCCAAAAAACTACGAGTTTCCGGAAATCTCAGCAAACCTTTTTTCACCCAATCTTGATGATACTTGCATGTAATGATCAGTACACCAATCTCACTTGGCTCACCAAATTTCGTTCTTCTAGGTTAAACCGTTCCTTTGCAGTAACCGTTTTCATGTTTAGGTTTCACTCTGCTTTCTCCTATATGGATACATGTATTTGGAACTCTAACTCAAACACGGTTTGTGCTAGCTCTTTGAAACTTGGCACAATAATGTAGTTCTAAGTTCTATCTCTATGGTTTGTATCCTATGGAAGTAGCCCCAAGCAGAGACTGACGAGAATCACTTTCATTGAAAGGGGTTGCCAAGCTTCCAAAAAACTACGAGTTTCCTGAAATCTCAGCAAACATTTTTTCACCCAATCTTGATGATACTTGCATGTAATGATCAGTACACCAATCCCACTTGGCTCACCAAATTTCGTTCTTCTAGGTTAAACCGTTGCTTTGCAGTAACCGTTTCATGTTTAGGTTTCACTCTGTTTTCTCCTATATGGATACATGTAGTTGGAACTCTAAATCAAACACGGTTTGTGCTAGCTCTTTGAAACTTGGCACAATAATGTAGTTCCAAGTTCTACGGCTATGGTTTGTGTCCTATGGAAGTAGCCCCAAGCAGAGACTGAAGAGAATCACTTTCATTGAAATGGTTGCGAAGCTACCAAAAACTATGAGTTTCCTGAAATCTCAGCAAACATTTTTTCACCCAATCTTGATGATACTTGCAGGTAATGATGAGTACACCAATCGAACTTGGCTCACCATATTTCGTTCTTCTAGGTTAAACCGATCCTTTGCAGTAACCGTTTCAATGTTTAGGTTTCACTCTGTTTTCTCCTATATGGATACATGTATTTGGAACTCTATATCAAACACGGTTTGTGCTAGCTCTTTGAAACTTGGCACAATAATGTAGTTCCAAGTCCTATGGCTATGGTTTGTGTTCAATGGAAGTAGCCCCAAGCAGAGACTGATGAGAATCACTTTCATTGAAAGGGGATGCCAAGCTTCCAAAAAACTACGAGTTTCCTGAAATCTCAGCAAACATTTTTCACCCAATCTTGATGATACTTGCAGGTAATGATCAGCACACCAGTCCCACTTGGCTCACCAAATTTCGTTCTACTAGGTTATACCGTTCCTTTGCAGTAACCGTTTTCATGTTTAGGTTTCACTCTGTTTTCTCCTATATGGATACATGTAGTTGGAACTCTAAATCAAACACGGTTTGTGCTAGCTCTTTGAAACTTGGCACAATAATGTAGTTCCAAGTTCTATGGCTATGGTTTGTGTCCTATGGAAGTAGCCCCAAGCAGAGACTTACGAGAATCACTTTCATTGAAAGGGGTTACCAAGCTTCCAAAAAAGTACGAGTTTCCGGAAATCTCAGCAAACATTTTTTCACCCAATCTTGATGATACTTGCAGGTAATGATCAGTACACCAATCCCACTTGGCTCACCAAATTTCGTTCTACTAGGTTAAACCATTGCTTTGCAGTAACCGTTTTCATGTTTAGGTTTCACTCTGTTTTCTCCTATATGGATACATGTAGTTGGAACTCTAAATCAAACACGGTTTGTGCTAGCTCTTTGAAACTTGGCACAATAATGTAGTTCCAAGTTCTATGGCTATGGTTTGTGTCCTATGGAAGTAGCCCCAAGCAGAGACTGACGAGAATCACTTTCATTGAAAGGGGTTGCCAAGCTTCCAAAAAACTACGAGTTTCCTGAAATCTCAGCAAACATTTTTTCTCCCAATATTTATAATACTTCCATTTAATGATCAGTACACCAATCCCACTTGGCTCACCAAATTTCGTTCTTCTAGGTTAAACCCTTCATTGCAGTAACCGTTTTCATGTTTAGGTTTCACTCTGTTTTCTCCTATATGGATACATGTATTTGGAACTCTAACTCAAACACGGTTTGTGCTAGCTCTTTGAAACTTGGCACAATCTTGTAGTTCCAAGTTCTATGGGTATGGTTTGTGTCCTATGGAAGTAGCCCCAAGCAGAGACTGACGAGAATCACTTCCATTGAAAGGGGTTGCCAAGCTTCCAAAAAAGTACGAGTTTCCGGAAATCTCAGCAAACATTTTCTCATCCAATCTTGATGATACTTGCAGGTAATGATCAGTACACCAATCCCACTTGGCTCACCAAATTTCGTTCTTCTAGGTTAAACCGTTGCTTTGCAGTAACCGTTTTCATGTTTATTTTTCACTCTGTTTTTTCCTATATGGATACATGTAGTTGGAACTCTAAATCAAACACGGTTTGTGCTAGCTCTTTGAAACTTGGCACAATAATGTAGTTCTAAGTTCTATCTCTATGGTTTGTATCCTATGGAAGTAGCCCCAAGCAGAGACTGACGAGAATCACTTTCATTGAAAGGGGTTGCCAAGCTTCCAAAAAACTACAAGTTTCCTGAAATCTCAGCAAACATTTTTTCTCCCAATCTTTATAATACTTCCATTTAATGATCAGTACACCAATCCCACTTGGCTCACCAAATTTCGTTCTTCTAGCTTAAACCGTTCCTTTGCAGTAACCGTTTTCATGTTTAGGTTTCACTCTGTTTTCTCCTATATGGATACATGTAGTTGGAAATCTAACTCAAACACGGTTTGTGCTAGCTCTTTGAAACTTGGCACAATAATGTAGTTCCAAGTTCTATGGGTATGGTTTGTGTCCTATGGAAGCAGCCCCAAGAAGAGACTGACGAGAATCACTTTCATTGAAAGGGGTTGCCAAGCTTCCACAAAACTACGAGTTTCCTGAAATCTCAGCAAACATTTTTTCTCCCAATCTTTATAATACTTCCATTTAATGATCAGTACACCAATCCCACTTGGCTCACCAAATTTCGTTCTTCTAGGTTAAACCGTTGCTTTGCAGTAACCGTTTTCATGTTGCGGTTTCACTCTGTTTTCTCCTATATGGATACATGTAGTTGGAACTCTAAATCAAACACGGTTTGCGCTAGCTCTTTGAAACTTGGCACAATAATGTAGTTCCAAGTTCTATGGCTATGGTTTGTGTCCTGTGGAAGTAGCCCCAAGCAGAGACTGACGAGAATCACTTTCATTGAAAGGGGTTGCCAAGCTTCCAAAAAACTACGAGTCCTGAAATCTCAGCAAACATTTTTTCTCCCAATCTTTATAATACTTCCATTTAATGATCAGTACACCAATCCCACTTGGCTCACCAAATTTAGTTCTTCTAGGTTAAACCGTCTCTTTGCAGTAACCGTTTTCATGTTTAGGTTTCACTCTGTTTTCTCCTATATGGATACATGTAGTTGGAACTCTAAATCAAACACGGTTTGTCCTAGCTCTTTGAAACTTGGCACAATAATGTAGTTCCCATTTCTATTTCTATGGTTTGTGTCCTATGGAAGTAGCCCCAAGCAGAGACTGACGAGAATCACTTTCATAGAAAGGGGTTTCCAAGCTTCCAAAAAACTACGAGTTTCCTGAAATCTCAGCAAATATTTTTTCTCCCAATCTTTATGATACTTCCATTTAATGATCAGTACACCAATCCCACTTGGCTCACCAAATTTCGTTTTTCTTGGTTTAACCGTTCCTTTGCAGTAACCGTTTTCATGTTTAGGTTTCTCTCTGTTTTCTCCTATATGGATACATGTAGTTGGAACTCTAAATCAAACACGGTTTGTGCTAGCTCTTTGAAACTTGGCAAAATGAGGTAGTTCCAAGTTCTATGGCTATGGTTTGTGTCCTATGGAAGTAGCCCCAAGCTGAGACTGACGAGAATCACTTTCATTGAAAGGGGTTGCCAAGCTTCCAAAAAACTACGAGTTTCCGGAAATCTCAGCAAACATTTTTTCACCCAATCTTGATGATACTTGCAGGTAATGATCAGTACACCAATCCCACTTGGCTCACCAAATTTCGTTCTTCTAGGTTAAACCGTTGCTTTGCAATAACTGTTTTCATGTTTAGGTTTCACTCTGTTTTCTCCTATATGGATACATGATGTTGGAATTCTAAATCAAACACGGTTTGCGCTAGCTCTTTGAAACTTGGCACAGTAATGTAGTTCCAAGTTCTATGTCTATGGTTTGTGTCCTATGGAAGTAGCCCCAAGCTGAGACTGACGAGAATCACTTTCATTGAAAGGGGTTGCCAAGCTTCCAAAAAACTACGAGTTTCCTAAAATCTCAGCAAACATTTTTTCACCCAATCTTGATGATACTTGCAGGTAATGATCAGCACACCAGTCCCACTTGGCTCACCAAATTTCGTTCTACTAGGTTAAATCGTTCCTTTGCAGTAACCGTTTTCATGTTTAGGTTTCACTCTGTTTTCTCCTATATGGATACATGTAGTTGGAACTCTAAATCAAACACGGTTTGTGCTAGCTCTTTGAAACTTGGCACAATAAGGTTGTTCCAAGTTCTATGGCTATGGTTTGTGTCCGATGGAAGTAGCCCCAAGCAGAGACTGACGAGAATCACTTTCATTGAAAGTGGTTGCCAAGCTTCCAAAACACTAGGATTTTCCTGAAATCTCAGCAAACATTTTTTCACCCAATCTTGATGATACTTGCAGGTAATGATCAGTACACCAATCCCACTTGGCTCACCAAATTTCGTTCTTCTAGGTCAAACCGTTGCTTTGCAGTAAACGTTTTCATGTTTAGGTTTCTCTCTGTTTTCTCCTATATGGATACATGAGGTTGGAACTCTAAATCAAACACGGTTTGCGCTAGCTCTTTGAAACTTGGCACAATAATGTAGTTCCAATTTCTATGGCTATGGTTTGTGTCCTATGGAAGTAGCCCCAAGCAGAGACTGACGAGAATCACTTTCATTGAAAGGGGGTGCCAAGCTTCCAAAATCTACGAGTTTCCTGAAATCTCAGCAAACATTTTTTCACCCACTCTTGATGATACTTGCAGGTAATGATCAGCACAACAGTCCCACTTGGCTCACCAAATTTCGTTCTACTAGGTTAAACCGTTCCTTTGCAGTAACCGTTTTCATATTTAGGTTTCACTCTGTTTTCTCCTATATGGATACATGTAGTTGGAAATCTAAATCAAACACGGTTTGTCCTAGCTCTTTGAAACTTGGCACAATAATGTAGTTCCAAGTTCTATGGCTATGGTTTGTGTCCTATGGAAGTAGCCCCAAGCAGAGACTGACGAGAATCACCTTCATTGAAAGGGGTTGCCAAGCTTCCAAAAAACTACGAGTTTCCTGAAATCTCAGCAAACATTTTTTCTCCCAATCTTTATAATACTTCCATTTAATGATCAGTACACCAATCCCACTTGGCTCACCAAATTTAGTTCTTCTAGGTTAAACCGTTCCTTTGCAGTAACCGTTTTCACGTTTAGTTTTCACTCTGTTTTCTCCTATATGGATACATGTAGTTGGAACTCTAAATCAAACACGGTTTGTCCTAGCTCTTTGAAACTTGGCACAATAATGTAGTTCCCATTTCTATGGCTATGGTTTGTGTCCTATGGAAGTAGCCCCAAGCAGAGACTGAAGAGAATCACTTTCATTGAAAGGGGTTGCCAAGCTTCCAAAAAACTACGAGTTTCCTGAAATCTCAGCAAAGATTTTTTTACCCAATCTTGATGATACTTGCAGGTAAGGATCAGTACACCAGTCCCAAATGGCTAACCAAATTTCGTTCTTCTAGGTTAAACCGTTGCTTTTCAGTAACCGTTTTCATTTTTAGTTTTCACTCTGTTTTCTCCTATATGGATACATGTATTTGGAACTCTAAATAAAACACGGTTTGTGCTAGCTCTTTGAAACTTGAAACAATACTGTAGTTCCAAGTTCTATGGCAATGCTTTGTGTCCTATGGAAGTAGCCCCAAGCAGAGACTGACGAGAATCACTTTCATTGAAAGGGCTTGCAAGCTTCCAAAAAACTACGAGTTTCCTGAAATCTCAGCAAACATTTTTTTCAACCAATCTTGATGATATTTGCAGGTAATGATCAGTACACCAGTTCCACTTGGCTAACCAAATTTCGTTCTTCTAGGTTAAACCGTCCCTTTGCAGTAACCGTTTTCATGTTTAGGTTTCACTCTGTTTTCTCCTATATGGATACATGTAGTTGGAACTCTAAATCAAACACGGTTTGTCCTAGCTCTTTGAAACTTGGCACAATAATGTAGTTCCCATTTCTATGGCTATGGTTTGTGTCCTATGGAAGTAGCCCCAATCAGAGACTGACGAGAATCACTTTCATTGAAAGGGGTTTCCAAGCTTCCAAAAAACTACGAGTTTCCTGAAATCTCAGCAAATATTTTTTCTCCCAATCTTTATGATACTTCCATTTAATGATCAGTACACCAATCCCACTTGGCTCACCAAATTT
Source organism: Urocitellus parryii (assembly GCF_045843805.1). Lineage (NCBI taxonomy): Eukaryota > Metazoa > Chordata > Mammalia > Rodentia > Sciuridae > Urocitellus > Urocitellus parryii. Next base: position 16,007 of record NW_027552765.1, on the reverse strand, counting down.
CGTTTTTCTTGGTTTAACCGTTCCTTTGCAGTAACCGTTTTCATGTTTAGGTTTCTCTCTGTTTTCTCCTATATGGATACATGTAGTTGGAACTCTAAATCAAACACTGTTTGTGCTAGCTCTTTGAAACTTGGCACAATGAGGTAGTTCCAAGTTCTATGGATATGGTTTGTGTCCTATGGAAGTAGCCCCAAGCAGAGACTGAAGAGAATCACTTTCATTGAAAGGGGTTGCCAAGCTTCCAAAAAACTACGAGTTTCCTGAAATCTCAGCAAACATTTTTTCACCCACTCTTGATGAATCTTTCAGGTAATGATCGGCACACCAGTCCCACTTGGCTCACCAAATTTCGTTCTACTAGGTTAAACCGTTTCTTTGCAGTAACCGTTTTCATATTTAGGTTTCACTCTGTTTTCTCCTACATGGATACATGTAGTTGGAACTCTAAATCAAACACGGTTTGCGCTAGCTCTTTGAAACTTGGCACAATAATGTAGTTCCAAGTTCTATGGCTATGGTTTGTGTCCTATGGAAGTAGCCCCAAGCAGAGACTGACGAGAATCACCTTCATTGAAAGGGGTTGCCAAGCTTCCAAAAAACTACGAGTTTCCTGAAATCTCAGCAAATATTTTTTCTCCCAATCTTTATAATACTTCCATTTAATGATCAGTACACCAATCCCACTTGGCTCACCAAATTTAGTTCTTCTAGGTTAAACCGTTCCTTTGCAGTAACCGTTTTCATGTTTAGGTTTCACTCTGTTTTCTCCTATATGGATACATGTAGTTGGAACTCTAAATCAAACACGGTTTGTCCTAGCTCTTTGAAACTTGGCACAATAATGTAGTTCCCATTTCTATGGCTATGGTTTGTGTCCTATGGAAGTAGCCCCAAGCAGAGACTGAAGAGAATCACTTTCATTGAAAGGGGTTGCCAAGCTTCCAAAAAACTACGAGTTTCCTGAAATCTCAGCAAACCTTTTTTTACCCAATCTTGATGATACTTGCAGGTAATGATCAGTACACCAGTCCCACTTGGCTGACCAAATTTCGTTCTTCTAGGTTAAACCGTTGCTTTGCAGTAACCGTTTTCATTTTTAGGTTTCACTCTGTTTTCTCCTATATGGATACATGTATTTGGAACTCTAAATCAAACACGGTTTGTGCTAGCTCTTTGAAACTTGGCACAATAATGTAGTTCCAAGTTCTATGGCAATGGTTTGTGTCCTATGGAAGTAGCCCCAAGCAGAGACTGACGAGAATCACTTTCATTGAAAGGGCTTGCAAGCTTCCAAAAAACTACGAGTTTCCTGAAATCTCAGCAAACATTTTTTCACCCAATCGTTATAATACTTCCATTTAATGATCAGTACACCAATCCCACTTGGCTAACCAAATTTCGATCTTCTAGGTTAAACCGTCCCTTTGCAGTAACCGTTTTCATGTTTAGGTTTCACTCTGTTTTCTCCTATATGGATACATGTAGTTGGAACTCTAAATCAAACACGGTTTGTGCTAGCTCTTTGAAACTTGGCACAATAATGTAGTTCCAAGTTCTATGGCTATGGTTTGTGTCCTATGGAAGTAGCCCCAAGCAGAGACTGACGAGAATCACTTTCATTGAAAGGGGTTGCCAAGCTTCCAAAAAACTACGAGTTTCCTGAAATCTCAGCAAACATTTTTTCTCCCAATTTTTATAATACTTCCATTTAATGATCAGTACACCAATCCCACTTGGCTCCCGAAATTTCGTTCTTCTAGGTTAAACCGTTGCTTTTCAGTAACCGTTTTCATGTTGCGGTTTCACTCTGTTTTCTCCTATATGAATACATGTAGTTGGAACTCTAAATCAAACACGGTTTGCGCTAGCTCTTTGAAACTTGGCACAATAATGTAGTTCCAACTTCTATGGCTATGGTTTGTGTCCTATGGAAGTAGCCCCAAGCAGAGACTGACGAGAATCACTTTCATTGAAAGGGGTTGCCAAGCTTCCAAAAAACTACGAGTTTCCTGAAATCTCAGCAAACATTTTTTCTCCCAATCTTTATAATACTTCCATTTAATGATCAGTACACCAATCCCACTTGGCTCACCAAATTTCGTTCTTCTAGGTTAAACCGTTGCTTTGCAGTAACGTTTTCATTTTTAGGTTTCTCTCTATTTTCTCCTATATGGATACATGTATTTGGAACTCTAAATCAAACACAGTTTGTGCTAGCTCTTTGAAACTTGGCACAATAATGTAGTTCCAAGTTCTATGGCAATGGTTTGTGTCCTATGGAAGTAGCCCCAAGCAGAGACTGACGAGAATCACTTTCATTGAAAGGGCTTGCAAGCTTCCAAAAAACTACGAGTTTCCTGAAATCTCAGCAAACATTTTTTCAACCAATCTTGATGATATTTGCAGGTAATGATCAGTACACCAGTTCCACTTGGCTAACCAAATTTCGTTCTTCTAGGTTAAACCGTCCCTTTGCAGTAACCGTTTTCATGTTTAGGTTTCACTCTGTTTTCTCCTATATGGATACATGTAGTTGGAACTCTAAATCAAACACGGTTTGTCCTAGCTCTTTGAAACTTGGCACAATAATGTAGTTCCCATTTCTATGGCTATGGTTTGTGTCCTATGGAAGTAGCCCCAATCAGAGACTGACGAGAATCACTTTCATTGAAAGGGGTTTCCAAGCTTCCAAAAAACTACGAGTTTCCTGAAATCTCAGCAAATATTTTTTCTCCCAATCTTTATGATACTTCCATTTAATGATCAGTACACCAATCCCACTTGGCTCACCAAATTTCGTTTTTCTTGGTTTAACCGTTCCTTTGCAGTAACCGTTTTCATGTTTAGGTTTCTCTCTGTTTTCTCCTATATGGATACATGTAGTTGGAACTCTAAATCAAACACGGTTTGTGCTAGCTCTTTGAAACTTGGCACAATGAGGTAGTTCCAAGTTCTATGGATATGGTTTGTGTCCTATGGAAGTAGCCCCAAGCAGAGACTGAAGAGAATCACTTTCATTGAAAGGGGTTGCCAAGCTTCCAAAAAACTACGAGTTTCCTGAAATCTCAGCAAACATTTTTTCACCCACTCTTGATGAATCTTGCAGGTAATGATCGGCACACCAGTCCCACTTGGCTCACCAAATTTCGGTCTACTAGGTTAAACCGTTTCTTTGCAGTAACCGTTTTCATATTTCAGTTTCACTCTGTTTTCTCCTACATGGATACATGTAGTTGGAACTCTAAATCAAACACGGTTTGCGCTAGCTCTTTGAAACTTGGCACAATAATGTAGTTCCAAGTTCTATGGCTATGGTTTGTGTCCTATGGAAGTAGCCCCAAGCAGAGACTGACGAGAATCACCTTCATTGAAAGGGGTTGCCAAGCTTCCAAAAAACTACGAGTTTCCTGAAATCTCAGCAAATATTTTTTCTCCCAATCTTTATAATACTTCCATTTAATGATCAGTACACCAATCCCACTTGGCTCACCAAATTTAGTTCTTCTAGGTTAAACCGTTCCTTTGCAGTAACCGTTTTCATGTTTAGGTTTCACTCTGTTTTCTCCTATATGGATACATGTAGTTGGAACTCTAAATCAAACACGGTTTGTCCTAGCTCTTTGAAACTTGGCACAATAATGTAGTTCCCATTTCTATGGCTATGGTTTGTGTCCTATGGAAGTAGCCCCAAGCAGAGACTGAAGAGAATCACTTTCATTGAAAGGGGTTGCCAAGCTTCCAAAAAACTACGAGTTTCCTGAAATCTCAGCAAACCTTTTTTTACCCAATCTTGATGATACTTGCAGGTAATGATCAGTACACCAGTCCCACTTGGCTGACCAAATTTCGTTCTTCTAGGTTAAACCGTTGCTTTGCAGTAACCGTTTTCATTTTTAGGTTTCACTCTGTTTTCTCCTATATGGATACATGTATTTGGAACTCTAAATCAAACACGGTTTGTGCTAGCTCTTTGAAACTTGGCACAATAATGTAGTTCCAAGTTCTATGGCAATGGTTTGTGTCCTATGGAAGTAGCCCCAAGCAGAGACTGACGAGAATCACTTTCATTGAAAGGGCTTGCAAGCTTCCAAAAAACTACGAGTTTCCTGAAATCTCAGCAAACATTTTTTCACCCAATCGTTATAATACTTCCATTTAATGATCAGTACACCAATCCCACTTGGCTAACCAAATTTCGATCTTCTAGGTTAAACCGTCCCTTTGCAGTAACCGTTTTCATGTTTAGGTTTCACTCTGTTTTCTCCTATATGGATACATGTAGTTGGAACTCTAAATCAAACACGGTTTGTGCTAGCTCTTTGAAACTTGGCACAATAATGTAGTTCCAAGTTCTATGGCTATGGTTTGTGTCCTATGGAAGTAGCCCCAAGCAGAGACTGACGAGAATCACTTTCATTGAAAGGGGTTGCCAAGCTTCCAAAAAACTACGAGTTTCCTGAAATCTCAGCAAACATTTTTTCTCCCAATTTTTATAATACTTCCATTTAATGATCAGTACACCAATCCCACTTGGCTCCCGAAATTTCGTTCTTCTAGGTTAAACCGTTGCTTTTCAGTAACCGTTTTCATGTTGCGGTTTCACTCTGTTTTCTCCTATATGAATACATGTAGTTGGAACTCTAAATCAAACACGGTTTGCGCTAGCTCTTTGAAACTTGGCACAATAATGTAGTTCCAACTTCTATGGCTATGGTTTGTGTCCTATGGAAGTAGCCCCAAGCAGAGACTGACGAGAATCACTTTCATTGAAAGGGGTTGCCAAGCTTCCAAAAAACTACGAGTTTCCTGAAATCTCAGCAAACATTTTTTCTCCCAATCTTTATAATACTTCCATTTAATGATCAGTACACCAATCCCACTTGGCTCACCAAATTTCGTTCTTCTAGGTTAAACCGTTGCTTTGCAGTAACGTTTTCATTTTTAGGTTTCTCTCTATTTTCTCCTATATGGATACATGTATTTGGAACTCTAAATCAAACACAGTTTGTGCTAGCTCTTTGAAACTTGGCACAATAATGTAGTTCCAAGTTCTATGGCAATGGTTTGTGTCCTATGGAAGTAGCCCCAAGCAGAGACTGACGAGAATCACTTTCATTGAAAGGGCTTGCAAGCTTCCAAAAAACTACGAGTTTCCTGAAATCTCAGCAAACATTTTTTCAACCAATCTTGATGATATTTGCAGGTAATGATCAGTACACCAGTTCCACTTGGCTAACCAAATTTCGTTCTTCTAGGTTAAACCGTCCCTTTGCAGTAACCGTTTTCATGTTTAGGTTTCACTCTGTTTTCTCCTATATGGATACATGTAGTTGGAACTCTAAATCAAACACGGTTTGTCCTAGCTCTTTGAAACTTGGCACAATAATGTAGTTCCCATTTCTATGGCTATGGTTTGTGTCCTATGGAAGTAGCCCCAATCAGAGACTGACGAGAATCACTTTCATTGAAAGGGGTTTCCAAGCTTCCAAAAAACTACGAGTTTCCTGAAATCTCAGCAGATATTTTTTCTCCCAATCTTTATGATACTTCCATTTAATGATCAGTACACCAATCCCACTTGGCTCACCAAATTTCGTTTTTCTTGGTTTAACCGTTCCTTTGCAGTAACCGTTTTCATGTTTAGGTTTCTCTCTGTTTTCTCCTATATGGATACATGTAGTTGGAACTCTAAATCAAACACGGTTTGTGCTAGCTCTTTGAAACTTGGCACAATGAGGTAGTTCCAAGTTCTATGGATATGGTTTGTGTCCTATGGAAGTAGCCCCAAGCAGAGACTGAAGAGAATCACTTTCATTGAAAGGGGTTGCCAAGCTTCCAAAAAACTACGAGTTTCCTGAAATCTCAGCAAACATTTTTTCACCCACTCTTGATGAATCTTGCAGGTAATGATCGGCACACCAGTCCCACTTGGCTCACCAAATTTCGTTCTACTAGGTTAAACCGTTTCTTTGCAGTAACCGTTTTCATATTTCGGTTTCACTCTGTTTTCTCCTACATGGATACATGTAGTTGGAACTCTAAATCAAACACGGTTTGCGCTAGCTCTTTGAAACTTGGCACAATAATGTAGTTCCAAGTTCTACGGCTATGGTTTGTGTCCTATGGAAGTAGCCCCCAAGCAGAGACTGACGAGAATCACCTTCATTGAAAGGGGTTGCCAAGCTTCCAAAAAACTACGAGTTTCCTGAAATCTCAGCAAATATTTTTTCTCCCAATCTTTATAATACTTCCATTTAATGATCAGTACACCAATCCCACTTGGCTCACCAAATTTAGTTCTTCTAGGTTAAACCGTTCCTTTGCAGTAACCGTTTTCATGTTTAGGTTTCACTCTGTTTTCTCCTATATGGATACATGTAGTTGGAACTCTAAATCAAACACGGTTTGTCCTAGCTCTTTGAAACTTGGCACAATAATGTAGTTCCCATTTCTATGGCTATGGTTTGTGTCCTATGGAAGTAGCCCCAAGCAGAGACTGAAGAGAATCACTTTCATTGAAAGGGGTTGCCAAGCTTCCAAAAAACTACGAGTTTCCTGAAATCTCAGCAAACCTTTTTTTACCCAATCTTGATGATACTTGCAGGTAATGATCAGTACACCAGTCCCACTTGGCTGACCAAATTTCGTTCTTCTAGGTTAAACCGTTGCTTTGCAGTAACCGTTTTCATTTTTAGGTTTCACTCTGTTTTCTCCTATATGGATACATGTATTTGGAACTCTAAATCAAACACGGTTTGTGCTAGCTCTTTGAAACTTGGCACAATAATGTAGTTCCAAGTTCTATGGCAATGGTTTGTGTCCTATGGAAGTAGCCCCAAGCAGAGACTGACGAGAATCACTTTCATTGAAAGGGCTTGCAAGCTTCCAAAAAACTACGAGTTTCCTGAAATCTCAGCAAACATTTTTTCACCCAATCGTTATAATACTTCCATTTAATGATCAGTACACCAATCCCACTTGGCTAACCAAATTTCGATCTTCTAGGTTAAACCGTCCCTTTGCAGTAACCGTTTTCATGTTTAGGTTTCACTCTGTTTTCTCCTATATGGATACATGTAGTTGGAACTCTAAATCAAACACGGTTTGTGCTAGCTCTTTGAAACTTGGCACAATAATGTAGTTCCAAGTTCTATGGCTATGGTTTGTGTCCTATGGAAGTAGCCCCAAGCAGAGACTGACGAGAATCACTTTCATTGAAAGGGGTTGCCAAGCTTCCAAAAAACTACGAGTTTCCTGAAATCTCAGCAAACATTTTTTCTCCCAATTTTTATAATACTTCCATTTAATGATCAGTACACCAATCCCACTTGGCTCCCGAAATTTCGTTCTTCTAGGTTAAACCGTTGCTTTTCAGTAACCGTTTTCATGTTGCGGTTTCACTCTGTTTTCTCCTATATGAATACATGTAGTTGGAACTCTAAATCAAACACGGTTTGCGCTAGCTCTTTGAAACTTGGCACAATAATGTAGTTCCAACTTCTATGGCTATGGTTTGTGTCCTATGGAAGTAGCCCCAAGCAGAGACTGACGAGAATCACTTTCATTGAAAGGGGTTGCCAAGCTTCCAAAAAACTACGAGTTTCCTGAAATCTCAGCAAACATTTTTTCTCCCAATCTTTATAATACTTCCATTTAATGATCAGTACACCAATCCCACTTGGCTCACCAAATTTCGTTCTTCTAGGTTAAACCGTTGCTTTGCAGTAACGTTTTCATTTTTAGGTTTCTCTCTATTTTCTCCTATATGGATACATGTATTTGGAACTCTAAATCAAACACAGTTTGTGCTAGCTCTTTGAAACTTGGCACAATAATGTAGTTCCAAGTTCTATGGCAATGGTTTGTGTCCTATGGAAGTAGCCCCAAGCAGAGACTGACGAGAATCACTTTCATTGAAAGGGCTTGCAAGCTTCCAAAAAACTACGAGTTTCCTGAAATCTCAGCAAACATTTTTTCAACCAATCTTGATGATATTTGCAGGTAATGATCAGTACACCAGTTCCACTTGGCTAACCAAATTTCGTTCTTCTAGGTTAAACCGTCCCTTTGCAGTAACCGTTTTCATGTTTAGGTTTCACTCTGTTTTCTCCTATATGGATACATGTAGTTGGAACTCTAAATCAAACACGGTTTGTCCTAGCTCTTTGAAACTTGGCACAATAATGTAGTTCCCATTTCTATGGCTATGGTTTGTGTCCTATGGAAGTAGCCCCAATCAGAGACTGACGAGAATCACTTTCATTGAAAGGGGTTTCCAAGCTTCCAAAAAACTACGAGTTTCCTGAAATCTCAGCAAATATTTTTTCTCCCAATCTTTATGATACTTCCATTTAATGATCAGTACACCAATCCCACTTGGCTCACCAAATTTCGTTTTTCTTGGTTTAACCGTTCCTTTGCAGTAACCGTTTTCATGTTTAGGTTTCTCTCTGTTTTCTCCTATATGGATACATGTAGTTGGAACTCTAAATCAAACACGGTTTGTGCTAGCTCTTTGAAACTTGGCACAATGAGGTAGTTCCAAGTTCTATGGATATGGTTTGTGTCCTATGGAAGTAGCCCCAAGCAGAGACTGAAGAGAATCACTTTCATTGAAAGGGGTTGCCAAGCTTCCAAAAAACTACGAGTTTCCTGAAATCTCAGCAAACATTTTTTCACCCACTCTTGATGAATCTTGCAGGTAATGATCGGCACACCAGTCCCACTTGGCTCACCAAATTTCGTTCTACTAGGTTAAACCGTTTCTTTGCAGTAACCGTTTTCATATTTCGGTTTCACTCTGTTTTCTCCTACATGGATACATGTAGTTGGAACTCTAAATCAAACACGGTTTGCGCTAGCTCTTTGAAACTTGGCACAATAATGTAGTTCCAAGTTCTACGGCTATGGTTTGTGTCCTATGGAAGTAGCCCCAAGCAGAGACTGACGAGAATCACCTTCATTGAAAGGGGTTGCCAAGCTTCCAAAAAACTACGAGTTTCCTGAAATCTCAGCAAATATTTTTTCTCCCAATCTTTATAATACTTCCATTTAATGATCAGTACACCAATCCCACTTGGCTCACCAAATTTAGTTCTTCTAGGTTAAACCGTTCCTTTGCAGTAACCGTTTTCATGTTTAGGTTTCACTCTGTTTTCTCCTATATGGATACATGTAGTTGGAACTCTAAATCAAACACGGTTTGTCCTAGCTCTTTGAAACTTGGCACAATAATGTAGTTCCCATTTCTATGGCTATGGTTTGTGTCCTATGGAAGTAGCCCCAAGCAGAGACTGAAGAGAATCACTTTCATTGAAAGGGGTTGCCAAGCTTCCAAAAAACTACGAGTTTCCTGAAATCTCAGCAAACCTTTTTTTACCCAATCTTGATGATACTTGCAGGTAATGATCAGTACACCAGTCCCACTTGGCTGACCAAATTTCGTTCTTCTAGGTTAAACCGTTGCTTTGCAGTAACCGTTTTTATTTTTAGGTTTCACTCTGTTTTCTCCTATATGGATACATGTATTTGGAACTCTAAATCAAACACGGTTTGTGCTAGCTCTTTGAAACTTGGCACAATAATGTAGTTCCAAGTTCTATGGCAATGGTTTGTGTCCTATGGAAGTAGCCCCAAGCAGAGACTGACGAGAATCACTTTCATTGAAAGGGCTTGCAAGCTTCCAAAAAACTACGAGTTTCCTGAAATCTCAGCAAACATTTTTTCACCCAATCGTTATAATACTTCCATTTAATGATCAGTACACCAATCCCACTTGGCTAACCAAATTTCGATCTTCTAGGTTAAACCGTCCCTTTGCAGTAACCGTTTTCATGTTTAGGTTTCACTCTGTTTTCTCCTATATGGATACATGTAGTTGGAACTCTAAATCAAACACGGTTTGTGCTAGCTCTTTGAAACTTGGCACAATAATGTAGTTCCAAGTTCTATGGCTATGGTTTGTGTCCTATGGAAGTAGCCCCAAGCAGAGACTGACGAGAATCACTTTCATTGAAAGGGGTTGCCAAGCTTCCAAAAAACTACGAGTTTCCTGAAATCTCAGCAAACATTTTTTCTCCCAATTTTTATAATACTTCCATTTAATGATCAGTACACCAATCCCACTTGGCTCCCGAAATTTCGTTCTTCTAGGTTAAACCGTTGCTTTTCAGTAACCGTTTTCATGTTGCGGTTTCACTCTGTTTTCTCCTATATGAATACATGTAGTTGGAACTCTAAATCAAACACGGTTTGCGCTAGCTCTTTGAAACTTGGCACAATAATGTAGTTCCAACTTCTATGGCTATGGTTTGTGTCCTATGGAAGTAGCCCCAAGCAGAGACTGACGAGAATCACTTTCATTGAAAGGGGTTGCCAAGCTTCCAAAAAACTACGAGTTTCCTGAAATCTCAGCAAACATTTTTTCTCCCAATCTTTATAATACTTCCATTTAATGATCAGTACACCAATCCCACTTGGCTCACCAAATTTCGTTCTTCTAGGTTAAACCGTTGCTTTGCAGTAACGTTTTCATTTTTAGGTTTCTCTCTATTTTCTCCTATATGGATACATGTATTTGGAACTCTAAATCAAACACAGTTTGTGCTAGCTCTTTGAAACTTGGCACAATAATGTAGTTCCAAGTTCTATGGCAATGGTTTGTGTCCTATGGAAGTAGCCCCAAGCAGAGACTGACGAGAATCACTTTCATTGAAAGGGCTTGCAAGCTTCCAAAAAACTACGAGTTTCCTGAAATCTCAGCAAACATTTTTTCAACCAATCTTGATGATATTTGCAGGTAATGATCAGTACACCAGTTCCACTTGGCTAACCAAATTTCGTTCTTCTAGGTTAAACCGTCCCTTTGCAGTAACCGTTTTCATGTTTAGGTTTCACTCTGTTTTCTCCTATATGGATACATGTAGTTGGAACTCTAAATCAAACACGGTTTGTCCTAGCTCTTTGAAACTTGGCACAATAATGTAGTTCCCATTTCTATGGCTATGGTTTGTGTCCTATGGAAGTAGCCCCAATCAGAGACTGACGAGAATCACTTTCATTGAAAGGGGTTTCCAAGCTTCCAAAAAACTACGAGTTTCCTGAAATCTCAGCAAATATTTTTTCTCCCAATCTTTATGATACTTCCATTTAATGATCAGTACACCAATCCCACTTGGCTCACCAAATTTCGTTTTTCTTGGTTTAACCGTTCCTTTGCAGTAACCGTTTTCATGTTTAGGTTTCTCTCTGTTTTCTCCTATATGGATACATGTAGTTGGAACTCTAAATCAAACACGGTTTGTGCTAGCTCTTTGAAACTTGGCACAATGAGGTAGTTCCAAGTTCTATGGATATGGTTTGTGTCCTATGGAAGTAGCCCCAAGCAGAGACTGAAGAGAATCACTTTCATTGAAAGGGGTTGCCAAGCTTCCAAAAAACTACGAGTTTCCTGAAATCTCAGCAAACATTTTTTCACCCACTCTTGATGAATCTTGCAGGTAATGATCGGCACACCAGTCCCACTTGGCTCACCAAATTTCGTTCTACTAGGTTAAACCGTTTCTTTGCAGTAACCGTTTTCATATTTCGGTTTCACTCTGTTTTCTCCTACATGGATACATGTAGTTGGAACTCTAAATCAAACACGGTTTGCGCTAGCTCTTTGAAACTTGGCACAATAATGTAGTTCCAAGTTCTATGGCTATGGTTTGTGTCCTATGGAAGTAGCCCCAAGCAGAGACTGACGAGAATCACCTTCATTGAAAGGGGTTGCCAAGCTTCCAAAAAACTACGAGTTTCCTGAAATCTCAGCAAATATTTTTTCTCCCAATCTTTATAATACTTCCATTTAATGATCAGTACACCAATCCCACTTGGCTCACCAAATTTAGTTCTTCTAGGTTAAACCGTTCCTTTGCAGTAACCGTTTTCATGTTTAGGTTTCACTCTGTTTTCTCCTATATGGATACATGTAGTTGGAACTCTAAATCAAACACGGTTTGTCCTAGCTCTTTGAAACTTGGCACAATAATGTAGTTCCCATTTCTATGGCTATGGTTTGTGTCCTATGGAAGTAGCCCCAAGCAGAGACTGAAGAGAATCACTTTCATTGAAAGGGGTTGCCAAGCTTCCAAAAAACTACGAGTTTCCTGAAATCTCAGCAAACCTTTTTTTACCCAATCTTGATGATACTTGCAGGTAATGATCAGTACACCAGTCCCACTTGGCTGACCAAATTTCGTTCTTCTAGGTTAAACCGTTGCTTTGCAGTAACCGTTTTCATTTTTAGGTTTCACTCTGTTTTCTCCTATATGGATACATGTATTTGGAACTCTAAATCAAACACGGTTTGTGCTAGCTCTTTGAAACTTGGCACAATAATGTAGTTCCAAGTTCTATGGCAATGGTTTGTGTCCTATGGAAGTAGCCCCAAGCAGAGACTGACGAGAATCACTTTCATTGAAAGGGCTTGCAAGCTTCCAAAAAACTACGAGTTTCCTGAAATCTCAGCAAACATTTTTTCACCCAATCGTTATAATACTTCCATTTAATGATCAGTACACCAATCCCACTTGGCTCACCAAATTTCGATCTTCTAGGTTAAACCGTCCCTTTGCAGTAACCGTTTTCATGTTTAGGTTTCACTCTGTTTTATCCTATATGGATACATGTAGTTGGAACTCTAAATCAAACACGGTTTGTGCTAGCTCTTTGAAACTTGGCACAATAATGTAGTTCCAAGTTCTATGGCTATGGTTTGTGTCCTATGGAAGTAGCCCCAAGCAGAGACTGACGAGAATCACTTTCATTGAAAGGGGTTGCCAAGCTTCCAAAAAACTACGAGTTTCCTGAAATCTCAGCAAACATTTTTTCTCCCAATTTTTATAATACTTCCATTTAATGATCAGTACACCAATCCCACTTGGCTCCCGAAATTTCGTTCTTCTAGGTTAAACCGTTGCTTTTCAGTAACCGTTTTCATGTTGCGGTTTCACTCTGTTTTCTCCTATATGAATACATGTAGTTGGAACTCTAAATCAAACACGGTTTGCGCTAGCTCTTTGAAACTTGGCACAATAATGTAGTTCCAACTTCTATGGCTATGGTTTGTGTCCTATGGAAGTAGCCCCAAGCAGAGACTGACGAGAATCACTTTCATTGAAAGGGGTTGCCAAGCTTCCAAAAAACTACGAGTTTCCTGAAATCTCAGCAAACATTTTTTCTCCAATCTTTATAATACTTCCATTTAATGATCAGTACACCAATCCCACTTGGCTCACCAAATTTCGTTCTTCTAGGTTAAACCGTTGCTTTGCAGTAACCGTTTTCATGTTTAGGTTTCACTCTGTTTTCTCCTATATGGATACATGTAGTTGGAACTCTCAATCAAACGCGGTTAGTCCTAGCTCTTTGAAACTTGGCACAATAATGTAGTTCCCATTTCTATGGCTATGGTTTGTGTCCTATGGAAGTAGCCCCAAGCAGAGACTGACGAGAATCACTTTCATTGAAAGGGGTTGCCAAGCTTCCAAAAAACTACGAGTTTCCTGAAATCTCAGCAAACATTTTTTCACCCAATCTTGATGATATTTGCAGGTAATGATCAGTACACCAGTTCCACTTGGCTAACCAAATTTCGTTCTTCTAGGTTAAACCGTCCCTTTGCAGTAACCGTTTTCATGTTTAGGTTTCACTCTGTTTTCTCCTATATGGATACATGTATTTGGAACTCTAAATCAAACACGGTTTGTCCTAGCTCTTTGAAACTTGGCACAATAATGTAGTTCCCATTTCTATGGCTATGGTTTGTGTCCTATGGAAGTAGCCCCAATCAGAGACTGACGAGAATCACTTTCATTGAAAGGGGTTTCCAAGATTCCAAAAAACTACGAGTTTCCTGAAATCTCAGCAAATATTTTTTCTCCCAATCTTTATGATACTTCCATTTAATGATCAGTACACCAATCCCACTTGGCTCACCAAATTTCGTTTTTCTTGGTTTAAACCGTTCCTTTGCAGTAACCGTTTTCATGTTTAGGTTTCTCTCTGTTTTCTCCTATATGGATACATGTAGTTGGAACTCTAAATCAAACACGGTTTGTGCTAGCTCTTTGAAACTTGGCACAATAATGTAGTTCCAAGTTCTATGGCTATGGTTTGTGTCCTATGGAAGTAGCCCCAAGCAGAGACTGACGAGAATCACTTTCATTGAAAGGGGTTGCCAAGCTTCCAAAAAACTACGAGTTTCCTAAAATCTCAGCAAACATTTTTTCACCCAATCTTGATGATACTTGCAGGTAATGATCAGCACACCAGTCCCACTTGGCTCACCAAATTTCGTTCTACTAGGTTAAACCGTTGCTTTGCAGTAACCGTTTTCATGTTTAGGTTTCTCTCTGTTTTCTCCTATATGGATACATGAGGTTGGAACTCTAAATCAAACACGGTTTGCGCTAGCTCTTTGAAACTTGGCACAATAATGTAGTTCCAAGTTCTATGGCTATGGTTTGTGTCCTATGGAAGTAGCCCCAAGCAGAGACTGACGAGAATCACTTTCATTGAAAGGGGGTGCCAAGCTTCCAAAAAACTACGAGTTTCCTGAAATCTCAGCAAACATTTTTTCACCCACTCTTGATGATACTTGCAGGTAATGATCAGCACACCAGTCCCACTTGGCTCACCAAATTTCGTTCTACTAGGTTAAACCGTTCCTTTGCAGTAACCGTTTTCATATTTCGGTTTCACTCTGTTTTCTCCTATATGGATACATGTATTTGGAACACTAAATCAAACACGGTTTGCGCTAGCTCTTTGAAACTTGGCACAATAATGTAGTTAAAAGTTCTATGGCTATGGTTTGTGTCCTATGGAAGTAGCCCCAAGCAGAGACTGACGAGAATCACTTTCATTGAAAGGGCTTGCAAGCTTCCAAAAAACTACGAGTTTCCTGAAATCTCAGCAAATATTTTTTCTCCCAATCTTTATAATACTTCCATTTAATGATCAGTACACCAATCCCAATTGGCTCACCAAATTTCGTTCTTCTAGGTTAAACCGTTCCTTTGCAGTAACCGTTTTCATGTTTAGGTTTCACTCTGTTTTCTCCTATATGGATACATGTAGTTGGAAATCTAAATCAAACACGGTTTGTGCTAGCTCTTTGAAACTTGGCACAATAATGTAGTTCCAAGTTCTATGGCTATGGTTTGTGTCCTATGGAAGTAGCCCCAAGCAGAGACTGAAGAGAATCACTTTCATTGAAAGGGGTTGCCAAGCTTCCAAAAAACTACGAGTTTCCTGAAATCTCAGCAAACATTTTTTTACCCAATCTTGATGATACTTGCAGGTAAGGATCAGTACACCAGTCCCACTTGGCTGACCAAATTTCGTTCTTCTAGGTTAAACCGTTGCTTTGCAGTAACCGTTTTCATTTTTAGGTTTCACTCTGTTTTCTCCTATATGGATACATGTATTTGGAACTCTAAATCAAACACGGTTTGTGCTAGCTCTTTGAAACTTGAAACAATAATGTAGTTCCAAGTTCTATGGCAATGGTTTGTGTCCTATGGAAGTAGCCCCAAGCAGAGACTGACGAGAATCACTTTCATTGAAAGGGCTTGCAAGCTTCCAAAAAACTACGAGTTTCCTGAAATCTCAGCAAACATTTTTTCTCCCAATCTATATGATACTTCCATTTAATGATCAGTACACCAATCCCACTTGGCTCACCAAATTTCGTTTTTCTTGGTTTAACCGTTCCTTTGCAGTAACCGTTTTCATGTTTAGGTTTCTCTCTGTTTTCTCCTATATGGATACATGTAGTTGGAACTCTAAATCAAACACGGTTTGTGCTAGCTCTTTGAAACTTGGCACAATAATGTAGTTCCAAGTTCTATGGCTATGGTTTGTGTCCTATGGAAGTAGCCCCAAGCAGAGACTGAGGAGAATCACTTTCATTGAAAGGGCTTGCAAGCTTCCAAAAAACTACGAGTTTCCTGAAATCTCAG
>NW_027552764.1:0-59054 GCF_045843805.1 Urocitellus parryii | reverse complement strand
CCTATATGGATACATGTAGTTGGAACTCTAAATCAAACACGGTTTGTGCTAGCTCTTTGAAACTTGGCACAATAATGTAGTTCCAAGTTCTATCGCTTTGGTTTGTGTCCTATTGAAGTAGCCCAAGCAGAGACTGACGAGAATCACTTTCATTGAAAGGGGTTGCCAAGCTTCGAAAAACTACGAGTTTCCTGAAATCTCAGCAAAATTATTTCACCCAATCTTGATGATACTGACAGGTAATGATAAGTTCACCAATCCCACTTGGCTCTCCAAGTTTCGTTCCTTCTAGGTTAAACCGTTCCTTTGCAGTAACCGTTTTCATGTTTCGGTTTCACTCTGTTTTCTCCTATATGGATACATGTAGTTGGAACTCTAAATCAAACACGGTTTGTGCTAGCTCTTTGAAACTTGGCACAATAATGTAGTTCCAAGTTCTATCGCTATGGTTTGTGTCCTATTGACGTAGCCCCAAGCAGAGATTTACGAGAATGACATTCATTGAAAGGGGTTGCCAAGCTTCCAAAAAACTACGAATTTCCTGAAATCTCAGCAAACATTTTTTCACCCAATCTTGATGGTACTGGCAGGTAATGATCAGTACACCAATCCCACTTGGCTCACCAAATTTCTTTCTTCTAGGTTAAACCGTCCTTTGCAGTAACCTTTTCATGTTTAGGTTTCACTCTGTTTTCTCCTATATGGATACATGTAGTTGGAACTCTAAATCAAATACGGTTTGTGCTAGCTCTTTGAAACTTGGCCCAATAATGTAGTTCCAAGTTCTATCGCTATGGTTTGTGTCCTATTGAAGTCGCCCCAAGCAGAGAATGACGAGAATCACATTCATTGGAAGGGGTTGCCAAGCTTCCAAAAAACTACGAATTTCCTGAAATCTCAGCAAACATTTTTTCACCCAATCTTGATGGTACTGGCAGGTAATGATCAGTACACCAATCCCACTTGGCTCACCAAATTTCGTTCTTCTAGGTTAAACCGTTCCTTTGCAGTAACCGTTTTCATGTTTAGGTTTCACTCTGTTTTCTCCTATATGGATACATGTAGTTGGAACTCTAAATCAAACACGGTTTGTGCTAGCTCTTTGAAACTTGGCACAATAATGTAGTTCCAAGTTCTATCTCTATGGTTTGTGTCCTATTGACGTAGCCTCAAGCAGAGACTGACGAGAATCACATTCATTGGAAGGGGTTGCCAAGCTTCCAAAAAACTACGAGTTTCCTGAAATCTCAGCAAACATTTTTTCACCCAATCTTGATGATACTTGCAGGTAATGATCAGTACACCAGTCCCACTTGGCTCACCAAATTTCGTTCTTCTAGGTTAAAACCGTTCCTTTGCAGTAACCTTTTTCATGTTTAGGTTTCATTCTGTTTTCTCCTATATGGATACATGTAGTTGGAACTCTAAATCAAACACGGTTTGTGCTAGCTCTTTGAAACTTGGCACAATAATGTAGTTCCAAGATCTATCGCTATGGTTTGTGTCCTATTGAAGTATCCTCAAGCAGAGACAGACGAGAATCACTTTAATTGAAAGGGGTTGCCAAGCTTCCAAAAAATACGAGCTTCCTGAAATCTCAGCAAACATTTTTTCACCCAATCTTGATGATACTTGCAGGTAATGATCAGAACACCAATCCCACAAGGTTCACCAAATTTTCGTTCTTCTAGGTTAAACCGTTCCTTTGCAGTAACCGTTTTCATGTTTAGGTTTCACTCTGTTTTCTCCTATATGGATACATGTAGTTGGAACTCTAAATCAAACACGGTTTGTGCTAGCTCTTTGAAACTTGCACAATAATGTAGTTCCATGTTCTATCGCTATGGTTTGTGTCCTATTGAAGTAGCCCCAAGCAGAGAATGACGAGAATCACATTCATTGGAAGGGGTTGCCAAGCTTCCAAAAAACTACGAATTTCCTGAAATCTCAGCAAACATTTTTTCACCCAATCTTGATGATACTGGAGGGATAATGATCAGTACACCAATCCCACTAGGCTCACCAAATTTAGTTCTTCTACGTTAAACCATTCCTTTGCAGTAACCGTTTTCATGTTTAGGTTTCACTCTGTTTTCTCCTATATAGATACATGTAGTTGGAACTCTAAATCAAACACGGTTTCTCTTAGCTCTTTGAAACTTTGCACAATAATGTAGTTCCAAGTTCTATCGCTATGGTTTGTGTCCTATTGAAGTAGCCCCAAGCAGAGACTGACGAGAATCACTTTCATTGAAAGGGGTTGCCAAGCTTCCAAAAAACTACGAGTTTCCTGAAATCTCAGCAAACATTTTTTCACCCAATCTTGATGATACTTGCAGGTAATGATCAGTACACCAGTCCCACTTGGCTCACCAAATTTCGTTCTTCTAGGTTAAACCGTTCCTTTGCAGTAACCGTTGTCATGTTTAGGTTTCACTCTGTTTTTCTCCTATATGGATACATGTAGTTGGAACTCTAAATCAAACACGGTGTGTGCTAGCTCTTTGAAACTTGACACAATAATGTAGTTCCAAGTTCTATCTCTATGGTTTGTGTCCTATTGACGTAGCCCCAAGCAGAGACTGACGAGATTCACATTCATTGGAAGGGGTTGCCAAGCTTCCAAAAAACTACGAGTTTCCTGAAATCTCAGCAAACATTTTTTCACCCAATCTTGATGATATTTGGTGGTAATGATAAGTACACCAGTCCCACTTGGCTCACCAAATTTCGTTCCTCTAGGTTAAACCGTTCCTTTGCAGTAACTGTTTTCATGTTTAGGTTTCACTCTGTTTTCTCCTATATGGATACATGTAGTTGGAACTCTAAATCAAACACGGTTTGTGCTAGCTCTTTGAAACTTGGCACAATAATGTAGTTCCAAGTTCTATCGTTTTGGTTTGTGTCCTATTGAAGTAGCCCCAAGCAGAGACTGACGAGAATCACTTTCATTGAAAGGGGTTGCCAAGCTTCGAAAAACTACGAGTTTCCTGAAATCTCAGCAAAAATTATTTCACCCAATCTTGATGATACTGACAGGTAATGATAAGTTCACCAATCCCACTTGGCTCTCCAAGTTTCGTTCTTCTAGGTTAAACCGTTCCTTTGCAGTAACCGTTTTCATGTTTCGGTTTCACTCTGTTTCTCCTATATGGATACATGTAGTTGGAACTATAAATCAAACACGGTTTGTGCTAGCTCTTTGAAACTTGGCACAATAATGTAGTTCCAAGTTCTATCGCTATGGTTTGTGTCCTATTGAAGTAGCCCCAAGCAGAGACTGACAAGAATCACATTCATTGGAAGGGGTTGCCAAGCTTCCAAAAAACTACGCGTTTCCTGAAATCTCAGCAAACATTTTTTCACCCAATCTTGATGATACTTGCAGGTAATGATCAGTACACCAGTCCCACTTGGCTCACCAAATTTCGTTCTTCTAGGTTAAACCGTTCCTTTGCAGTAACCGTTGTCATGTTTAGGTTTCACTCTGTTTTCTCCTATATGGATACATGTAGTTGGAACTCTAAATCAAACACGGTGTGTGCTAGCTCTTTGAAACTTGACACAATAATGTAGTTCCAAGTTCTATCTCTATGGTTTGTGTCCTATTGACGTAGCCCCAAGCAGAGACTGACGAGATTCACATTCATTGGAAGGGGTTGCCAAGCTTCCAAAAAACTACGAGTTTCCTGAAATCTCAGCAAACATTTTTTCACCCAATCTTGATGATATTTGTGGTAATGATAAGTACACCAGTCCCACTTGGCTCACCAAATTCGTTCCTCTAGGTTAAACCGTTCCTTTGCAGTAACTGTTTTCATGTTTAGGTTTCACTCTGTTTTCTCCTATATGGATACATGTAGTTGGAACTCTAAATCAAACACGGTTTGTGCTAGCTCTTTGAAACTTGGCACAATAATGTAGTTCCAAGTTCTATCGCTTTGGTTTGTGTCCTATTGAAGTAGCCCCAAGCAGAGACTGACGAGAATCACTTTCATTGAAAGGGGTTGCCAAGCTTCGAAAACTACGAGTTTCCTGAAATCTCAGCAAAAATTATTTCACCCAATCTTGATGATACTGACAGGTAATGATAAGTTCACCAATCCCACTTGGCTCTCCAAGTTTCGTTCTTCTAGGTTAAACCGTTCCTTTGCAGTAACCGTTTTCATGTTTCGGTTTCACTCTGTTTTCTCCTATATGGATACATGTAGTTGGAACTCTAAATCAAACACGGTTTGTGCTAGCTCTTTGAAACTTGGCACAATAATGTAGTTCCAAGTTCTATCTCGATGGTTTGTGTCCTATTGACGTAGCCCCAAGCAGAGATTTACGAGAATGACATTCATTGAAAGGGGTTGCCAAGCTTCAAAAAACTACGAATTTCCTGAAATCTCAGCAAACATTTTTTCACCCAATCTTGATGGTACTGGCAGGTAATGATCAGTACACCAATCCCACTTGGCTCACCAAATTTCTTTCTTCTAGGTTAAACCGTTCCTTTGCAGTAACCGTTTTCATGTTTAGGTTTCACTCTGTTTTCTCCTATATGGATACATGTAGTTGGAACTCTAAATCAAATACGGTTTGTGCTAGCTCTTTGAAACTTAGCCCAATAATGTAGTTCCAAGTTCTATCGCTATGGTTTGTGTCCTATTGAAGTCGCCCCAAGCAGAGAATGACGAGAAATCACATTCATTGGAAGGGGTTGCCAAGCTTCCAAAAAACTACGAATTTCCTGAATCTCAGCAAAACATTTTTTCACCCAATCTTGATGGTACTGGCAGGTAATGATCAGTACACCAATCCCACTTGGCTCACCAAATTTCGTTCTTCTAGGTTAAACCGTTCCTTTGCAGTAACCGTTTTCATGTTTAGGTTTCACTCTGTTTTCTCCTATATGGATACATGTAGTTGGAACTCTAAATCAAACACGGTTTGTGCTAGCTCTTTGAAACTTGGCACAATAATGTATTTCCAAGTTCTATCTCTATGGTTTGTGTCCTATTGACGTAGCCTCAAGCAGAGACTGACGAGAATCACATTCATTGGAAGGGGTTGCCAAGCTTCCAAAAAACTACGAGTTTCCTGAAATCTCAGCAAACATTTTTTCACCCAATCTTGATGATACTTGCAGGTAATGATCAGTACACCAGTCCCACTTGGCTAAGCAAATTTCGTTCTTCTAGGTTAAACCGTTCCTTTGCAGTAACCTTTTTCATGTTTAGGTTTCATTCTGTTTTCTCCTATATGGATACATGTAGTTGGAACTCTAAATCAAACACGGTTTGTGCTAGCTCTTTGAAACTTGGCACAATAATGTAGTTCCAAGTTCTATCGCTATGGTTTGTGTCCTATTGACGTAGCCCAAGCAGAGACTGACGAGAATCACATGGATTGGAAGGGGTTGCCAAGCTTCCAAAAAACTGCGAGTTTCCTGAAATCTCAGCAAACATTTTTTCACCCAATCTTGATGATACTTGCAGGTAATGATCAGTACACCTGTCCCACTTGGCTCACCAAATTTCGTTCTTCTAGGTTAAACCGTTCCTTTGCAGTAACCGTTTTCATGTTTAGGTTTCACTCTGTTTTCTCCTGTATGGATACATGTATTTGGAACTCTAAATCAAACACGGTTTGTGCTAGCTCTTTGAAACTTGGCACAATAATGTAGTTCCAAGTTCTATCGCTATGGTTTGTGTCCTATTGATGTAGCCCAAGCAGAGACTTACGAGAATCACTTTCATTGAAAGGGGTTGCCAAGCTTCCAAAAAACTACGAATTTCCTGAAATCTCAGCAAACATTTTTCACCCAATCTTGATGGTACTGGCAGGTAATGATCAGTACACCAATCCCACTTGGCTCACCAAATTTCTTTCTTCTAGGTTAAACGTTCCTTTGCAGTAACCGTTTTCATGTTTAGGTTTCACTCTGTTTTCTCCTATATGGGATACATGTAGTTGGAACTCTAAATTAAACACGGTTTGTGCTAGCTCTTTGAAACTTGGCACAATAATATAGTTCCAAGATCTATCGCTATGGTTTGTGTCCTATTGAAGTATCCTCAAGCAGAGACTGACGAGAATCACTTTAATTGAAAGGGGTTGCCAAGCTTCCAAAAAAATACGAGCTTCCTGAAATCTCAGCAAACATTTTTCACCCAATCTTGATGATACTTGCAGGTAATGATCAGAACACCAATCCCACAAGGTTCACCAAATTTCGTTCTTCTAGGTTAAACCGTTCCTTTGCAGTAACCGTTTTCATGTTTAGGTTTCACTCTGTTTTCTCCTATATGGTTACATGTAGTTGGAACTCTAAATCAAACACGGTTTGTGCTAGCTCTTTGAAACTTGCACAATAATGTAGTTCCAAGTTCTATCGCTATGGTTTGTGTCCTATTGAAGTAGCCCCAAGCAGAGAATGACGAGAATCACATTCATTGGAAGGGGTTGCCAAGCTTCCAAAAAACTACGAGTTTCCTGAAATCTCAGCAAACATTTTTTCACCCAATCTTAATGATACTGGAGGGATAATGATCAGTACACCAATCCCACTAGGCTCACCAAATTTAGTTCTTCTACGTTAAACCGTTCCTTTGCAGTAACCGTTTTCATGTTTAGGTTTCACTCTGTTTTCTCCTATATAGATACATGTAGTTGGAACTCTAAATCAAACACGGTTTCACTTAGCTCTTTGAAACTTTGCACAATAATGTAGTTCCAAGTTCTATCGCTATGGTTTGTGTCCTATTGAAGTAGCCCCAAGCAGAGACTGACGAGAATCACTTTCATTGAAAGGGGTTGCCAAGCTTCCAAAAAACTACGAGTTTCCTGAAATCTCAGCAAACATTTTTTCACCCAATCTTGATGATACTGGAGGGATAATGATCAGTACACCAATCCCACTAGGCTCACCAAATTTCGTTCTTCTAGGTTAAACCGTTCCTTTGCAGTAACCGTTTTCACGTTTAGGTTTCACTCTGTTTTCTCCTATATGGATACATGTATTTGGAACTCTAAATCAAACACGGTTTGTGCTAGCTCTTTGAAAGTTGGCACAATATTGTAGTTCCAAGTTCTATCGCTATGGTTTGTGTCCTATTGACGTAGCCCCAAGCAGAGACTTACGAGAATGACATTCATTGAAAGGGGTTGCCAACTTCCAAAAAACTACAAATTTCCTGAAATCTCAGCAAACATTTTTTCACCCAATCTTGATGGTACTGGAAGGTAATGATCAGTACACCAATCCCACTTGGCTCACCAAATTTCGTTCTTCTAGGTTAAACCGTTCCTTTATAGTAACCGTTTTCATGTTTCGGTTTCACTCTGTTTTCTCCTATATGGATACATGGAGTTGGAACTCTAAATCAAACACGGTTTGTGCTAGCTCTTTGAAACTTGGCACAATAATGTAGTTCCAAGTTCTATCGCTATGGATTGTGTCCTATTGAAGTAGCCCCAAGCAGAGACTGACGAGAATCACTTTCATTGAAAGGGGTTGCCAAGCTTCCAAAAAACTACGAGTTTCCTGAAATATCAGCAAACATTTTTTCACCCAATCTTGATGATACTGGCAGGAAATGATCAGTACACCAATCCCACTATGCTCACCAAATTTCGTTCTTCTAGGTTAAACCGTTCCTTTGCTGTAACCGTTTTCATGTTTAGGTTTCACTCTGTTTTCTCCTATATGGATACATGTAGTTGGAACTCTAAATCAAACACGGTTTGTGCTAGCTCTTTGAAACTTGGCACAATAATGTAGTTCCAAGTTCTATCGCTATGGTTTGTGTCCTATTGAAGTAGCCCCAAGCAGAGACTGACGAGAATCACATTCATTGGAAGGGGTTGCCAAGCTTCCAAAAAACTACGAATTTCCTGTAATCTCAGCAAACATTTTTTCACCCAATCTTGATGGTACTGGCAGGTAATGATCAGTACACCAATCCCACTTGGCTCACCAAATTTCGTTTTTCTAGGTTAAACCGTTCCTTTGCAGTAACCGTTTTCATGTTTAGGTTTCACTCTGTTTTCTCCTATATGGATACATGTAGTTGGAACTCTAAATCAAACACGGTTTGTGCTAGCTCTTTGAAACTTGGCACAATAATGTAGTTCCAAGTTCTATCTCTATGGTTTGTGTCCTATTGACGTAGCCTCAAGCAGAGACTGACGAGAATCACATTCATTGGAAGGGGTTGCCAAGCTTCCAAAAAAACTACGAGTTTCCTGAAATCTCAGCAAACATTTTTTCACCCAATTTCACCCAATCTTGATGATACTTGCAGGTAATGATCAGTACAAACCAGATCCCACTTGCTCACAAATTTCGTTCTTCTAGGTTAAACCGTACCTTTGCAGTAACGTTTTCATGTTTAGGTTTCACTCTGTTTTCTCCTATATGGATACATGTAGTTGGAACTCTAAATCAAACACGGTTTGTGCTAGCTATTTGAAACTTGGCACAATAATGTAGTTCCAAGTTCTATCGCTATGGTTTGTGTCCTATGGAAGTAGCCCCAAGCAGAGACTGACGAGGAATCACTTTCATTGAAAGGGGTTGCCAAGCTTCAAAAACTACGAGTTTCCTGAAATCTCAGGCAAACATTTTTTCACCCAATCTTGATGATACTTGCAGGTAATGATCAGTACACCAGTCCCACTTGGCTCACCAAATTTCGTTTCTTCTAGGTTAAACCGTTCCTTTGCTGTAACCGTTTTCATGTTTAGGTTTCACTCTGTTTTCCTCCTATATGGATACATGTAGTTGGAACTCTAAATCAAACACGGTTTGTGCTAGCTCTTTGAAACTTGGCACAATAATGTAGTTCAAGTTCTATCGCTATGGTTTGTGTCCTATTGAAGTAGCCCCAAGCGAGAATGACGAGAATCACATTCATTGGAAGGGGTTGCCAAGCTTCAAAAAACTACGAGTTTCTGAAATCTCAGCAAACATTTTTTCACTCATCTTGATGATACTTGCAGGTAATGATCAGTACACCAGTCCCACTTGGCTCACCAAATTTCAGTTCTTCTAGGTTAAACCGTTCCTTTGCAGTAACCGTTGTCATGTTTAGGTTTCACTCTGTTTTCTCCTATATGGATACATGTAGTTGGAACTCTAAATCAAACACGGTGTGTGCTAGCTCTTTGAAACTTGACACAATAATGTAGTTCCAAGTTCTATCTCGATGGTTTGTGTCCTATTGACGTAGCCCCAAGCAGAGACTGACGAGATTCACATTCATTGGAAGGGGTTGCCAAGCTTCCAAAAAACTACGAGTTTCCTGAAATCTCAGCAAACATTTTTTCACCCAATCTTGATCATATTTGGTGGTAATGATCAGTACACCCAGTCCCACTTGGCTCACCAAATTTCGTTCTTCTAGGTTAAACCGTTACTTTGCAGTAACTGTTTTCATGATTAGGTTTCACTCTGTTTTCTCCTATATGGATACATGTAGTTGGAACTCTAAATCAAACACGGTTTGTGCTAGCTCTTTGAAAACTTGGCACAATAATGTAGTTCAAGTTCTATCGCTTTGGTTTGTGTCCTATTGAGTAGCCCCAAGCAGAGACTTACGAGAATCACATTCATTGGAAGGGGTTGCCAAGCTTCAAAAACTATGAGTTTCCTGAAATCTCAGCAAACATTTTTCACCCAATCTTGATGATAGTGGAGGGATAATGATCAGTACACCAATCCCACTAGGCTCACCAAATTTAGTTCTTCTAAGTTAAAACCGTTCCTTTGCAGTAACCGTTTTCATGTTTAGGTTTCACTCTGTTTTCTCCTATATGGATACATGTAGTTGGAACTCTAAATCAAACACGGTTTGTGCTAGCTCTTTGAAACTTGGCACAATAATGTAGTTCCAAGTTCTATCGCTATGGTTTGTGTCCTATTGAAGTAGCCACAAGCAGAGAATGAGGAGAATCACATTCATTTGAAGGGGTTGCCAAGCTTCCAAAAACTACGAGTTGCCTGAAATCTCAGCAAACATTTTTCACCAATCTTGATGATACTTGCAGGTAATGATCAGTACACCAGTCCCACTTGGCTCACCAAATTTCGTTCTTCTAGGTTAAACCGTTCCTTTGCTGTAACCGTTTTCATGTTTTAGGTTTCACTCTGTTTTCTCCTATATGGATACATGTATTTGGAACTCTAAATCAAACACGGTTTGTGCTAGCTCTTTTGAAACTTGGCACAATAATGTAGTTCCAAGTTCTATCACTATGGTTTGTGTCCTATTGATGTAGCCCCATTCAGAGACTTACGAGAATCACTTTCATTGAAAGGGTTTGCCAAGCTTCCAAAAAACTACGAATTTCCTGAAATCTCAGCAAACATTTTTTCACCCAATCTTGATGGTACTGGCAGGTAATGATCAGTACACCAATCCCACTTGGCCCACCAAATTTCGTTCTTCTAGGTTAAACCGTTCCTTTGCAGTAACCGTTTTCATGTTTAGGTTTCACTCTGTTTTCTCCTATATGGATACATGTAGTTGGAACTCTAATCAAATACAGTTTGTGCTAGCTCTTTGAAACTTGGCCCAATAATGTAGTTCCAAGTTCTATCGCTATGGTTTGTGTCCTATTGAAGTAGCCCCAAGCAGAGAATGACGAGAATCACATTCATTGGAAGGGGTTGCCAAGCTTCAAAAAACTACGAGTTGCCTGAAATCTCAGCAAACATTTTTCACCCAAGTCTTGATGATACTTGCAGGTAATGATCAGTACACCAGTCCCACTTGGCTCACCAAATTTCGTTCTTCTAGGTTAAACCGTTCCTTTGCTGTAACCGTTTTCATGTTTAGGTTTCACTCTGTTTTCTCCTATATGGATACATGTATTTGGATCTCTAATCAAACACGGTTTGTGCTAGCTCTTTGAAACTTGGCACAATAATGTAGTTCCAAGTTCTATCGCTATGGTTTGTGTCCTATTGATGTAGCCCCAAGCAGAGACTTACGAGAATCACTTTCATTGAAAGGGGTTGCCAAGCTTCCAAAAACTACGAATTTCCTGAAATCTCAGCAAACATTTTTTAACCCAATCTTGATGGTACTGGCAGGTAATGATCATTACACCAATCCTACTTGGCTCACCAAATTTCGTTCTTCTAGGTTAAACCGTTCCTTTGCAGTAACCGTTTTCATGTTTAGGTTTCACTCTGTTTTCTCCTATATGGATACATGTAGTTGGAACTCTAAATCAAACACGGTTTGTGCTAGCTCTTTGAAACTTGGCACAATAATGTAGTTCCAAGATCTATCGCTATGGTTTGTGTCCTATTGAAGTATCCTCAAGCAGAAACTGACGAGAATCACTTTAATTGAAAGGGGTTGCCAAGCTTCCAAAAAACTACGAGTTTCCTGAAATCTCAGCAAACATTTTTTCACCCAATCTTGATGATACTTGCAGGTAATGATCAGAACACCAATCCCACAAGGCTCACCAAATTTCGTTCTTCTAGGTTAAACAGTTCCTTTGCAGTAACCGTTTTCATGTTTAGGTTTCACTCTGTTTTCTCCTATATGGATTCATGTAGTTGGAACTCTAAATCAAACACGGTTTTTGTTAGCTCTTTGAAACTTGGCACAATAATGTAGTTCCAAGTTCTATCGGTATGGTTTGTGTCCTATTGAAGTAGCCCAAGCAGAGACTGACGAGAAACACTTTCATTGAAAGGGGTTGCCAAGCTTCCAAAAACTACGAGTTTCCTGAAATCTCAGCAAACATTTTTCACCCAATCTTGATGATACTGGCAGGTAATGATCAGTACACCAATCCCACTATGCTCACCAAATTTCGTTCTTGTAGGTTAAACCGTTCCTTTGCAGTAACCGTTTTCATGTTTAGGTTTCACTCTGTTTTCTCCTATATGGATACATGTAGTTGGAAACTCTAAATCAAACACGGTTTGTGCTAGCTCTTTGAAACTTGGCACAATAATGTAGTTCAAGTTCTGTCGCTATGGTTTGTGTTCTATTGAAGTAGCCCCAAGCAGAGACTGACGAGAATCACTTTCATTGAAAGGGGTTGCCAAGCTTCCGAAAACTACGAGTTTCCTGAATTCCAGCAAACATTTATTCATCCAATCTTGATGTTACTTGCAGGTAATGATCAGTACACCAATCCCACTTGGCTCACCAAATTTCGTTCTTCTAGGTTAAACCGGTCCTTTGCAGTAACCGTTTTCATGTTTAGGTTTCACTCTGTTTTCTCCTATATGGATACATGTAGTTGGAACTCTAAATCAAACAGATTTCTGTTAGGTCTTTGAAACTTGGCACAATAATGTAGTTCCAAGTTCTATCGCTATGGTTTGTGTCCTATTGAAGTAGCCCCAAGCAGAGACTGACGAGAATCACATTCATTGAAAGGGGTTGCCAAGCTTCCAAAAAACTACGAGTTTCCTGAAATCTCAGCAAACATTTTTTCACCCAATCTTGATGATACTTGCAGGTAATGATCAGTACACCAGTCCACTTGGCTCACCAAATTTCGTTCTTCTAGGTTTAAACCGTTACTTTGCAGTAAATGTTTTCATGTTTAGGTTTCACTCTGTTTTCTCCTATATGGATACATGTAGTTGGAACTCTAAATCAAACACGGTTTGTGCTAGCTCTTTGAAACTTGGCACAATAATGTAGTTCCAAGTTCTATCCCTATGGTGTGTGTCCTATTGAAGTAGCCCCAAGCAGAGACTGACGAAGAATCACATTCATTGAAAGGGTTGCCAAGCTTCCAAAAAAACTACGAATTTCCTGAAATCTCAGCAAACATTTTTTCACCCAATCTTGATGATACTTGCAGGTAATGATCAGTACACAAGTACCACTTTGCTCACCAAATTTCGTTCTTCTAGGTTAAACCGTTCCTTTGCCGTAACCGTTTTAATGTTTAGATTCACTCTGTTTTCTCCTATATGGATACATGTATTTGGAACTCTAAATCAAACACGGTTTGTGCTAGCTCTTGAAAACTTGGCACAATAATGTACTTCCATGTTCTATCGCTATGGTTTGTGTCCATTGAAGTAGCCCCAAGCAGAGACTGACGAGAATAACATTCATTGAAAGGGTTGCCAAGCTTGCAAAAAACTACGAGTTTCCTGAAATCTCAGCAAACATTTTTTCACCCAATCTTGATGATACTTGCAGGTAATGATCAGTACACCAGTCCCACTTGGCTCACCAAATTTCGTTCTTCTAGGTTAAACCGTACCTTTGCAGTAACCGTTTTCATGTTTAGGTTTCACTCTGTTTTCTCCTATATGGATACATGTAGTTGGAACTCTAAATCAAACACGGTTTGTGCTAGCTATTTGAAACTTGGCACAATAATGTAGTTCCAAGTTCTATCGCTATGGTTTGTGTCCTATGGAAGTAGCCCAAGCAGAGACTGACGAGAATCACTTTCATTGAAAGGGGTTGCCAAGCTTCCAAAAAACTACGAGTTTCCTGAAATCTCAGCAAAACATTTTTCACCCAATCTTGATGATACTTGCAGGTAATGATCAGTACACCAGTCCCACTTGGCTCACCAAATTTCGTTCTTCTAGGTTAAACCGTTCCTTTGCTGTAACCGTTTTCATGTTTAGGTTTCACTCTGTTCTTCTCCTATATGGATACATGTAGTTGAACTCTAAATCAAACACGGTTTGTGCTAGCTCTTTGAAACTTGGCACAATAATGTAGTTCCAAGTTCTATCGCTATGGTTTGTGTCCTATTGAAGTAGCCCCAAGCAGAGACTGACGAGAATCACATTCATTGGAAGGGGTTGCCAAGCTTCCAAAAACTACGAATTTCCTGTAATCTCAGCAAACATTTTTTCACCCAATCTTGATGGTACTGGCAGGTAATTATCAGTACACCAATCCCACTTGGCTCACCAAATTTCGTTTTTCTAGGTTAAACCGTTTCTTTGCAGTAACCGTTTTCATGTTTAGGTTTCACTCTGTTTTCTCCTATATGGATACATGCAGTTGGAACTCTAAATCAAACACGGTTTGTGCTAGCTCTTTGAAACTTGGCACAAATAATGTAGTTCCAAGTTCTATCGCTATGGTTTGTGTCCTATTGATGTAGCCCCAAGCAGAGACTTACGAGAATCACATTCATTGGAAGGGGTTGCCAAGCTTCCAAAAAACTACGAGTTTCCTGAAATCTCAGCAAACATTTTTTCACCCAATCTTGATGATACTTGCAGGTAATGATCAGAACAAGAATCCCACAAGGCTCACCAAATTTCGTTCTTCTAGGTTAAACCGTTCCTTTGCAGTAACCGTTTTCATGTTTAGGTTTCACTCTGTTTTCTCCTATATGGATACATGTAGTTGGAACTCTAAATCAAACACGGTTTGTGCTAGCTCTTTGAAACTTGGCACAATAATGTAGTTCCAAGTTTCTATCGCTATGGTTTGTGTCCTATTGAAGTAGCCCCAAGCCGAGAATGACGAGAATCACATTCATTGGAAGGGGTTGCCAAGCTTCCAAAAACTACGAGTTTCCTGAAATCTCAGCAAACATTTTTTCACTCAATCTTGATGATACTTGCAGGTAATGATCAGTAAACCAGTCCCACTTGGCTCACCAAATTTCGTTCTTCTAGGTTTAAACCGTTCCTTTGCAGTAACCGTTGTCATGTTTAGGTTTCACTCTGTTTTCTCCTATATGGATACATGTAGTTGGAACTCTAAATCAAACACGGTGTGTGCTAGCTCTTTGAAACTTGACACAATAATGTAGTTCCAAGTTCTATCTCGATGGTTTGTGTCCTATTGACGTAGCCCCAAGCAGAGACTGACGAGATTCACATTCATTGGAAGGGGTTGCCAAGCTTCCAAAAACTACGAGTTTCCTGAAATCTCAGCAAACATTTTTTCACCCAATCTTGATGATATTTGGTGGTAATGATCAGTACACCAGTCCCACTTGGCTCACCAAATTTCGTTCTTCTAGGTTAAACCGTTACTTTGCAGTAACTGTTTTCATGTTTAGGTTTCACTCTGTTTTCTCCTATATGGATACATGTAGTTGGAACTCTAAATCAAACACGGTTTGTGCTAGCTCTTTGAAACTTGGCACAATAATGTAGTTCCAAGTTCTATCGCTTTGGTTTGTGTCCTATTGAAGTAGCCCCAAGCAGAGACTGACGAGAATCACTTTCATTGAAAGGGATTGCCAAGCTTCCGAAAACTACGAGTTTCCTGAAATCTCAGCAAACATTTTTTCACCCAATCTTGATGATACTGGAGGGATAATGATCAGTACACCAATCCCACTTGGCTCACCAAATTTCGTTCTTCTAGGTTAAACCGTTCCTTTGCAGTAACCGTTTTCATGTTTAGGTTTCACTCTGTTTTCTCCTATATGGATACATGTAGTTGGAACTCTAAATCAAACACGGTTTGTGCTAGCTCTTTGAAACTTGGCACAATAATGTAGTTCCAAGATCTATCGCTATGGTTTGTGTCCTATTGAAGTATCCTCAAGCAGAAACTGACGAGAATCACTTTAATTGAAAGCGGTTGCCAAGCTTCCAAAAACTACGAGTTTCCTGAAATCTCAGCAAACATTTTTTCACCCAATCTTGATGATACTTGCAGGTAATGATCAGAACACCAATCCCACAAGGCTCACCAAATTTCGTTCTTCTAGGTTAAACAGTTCCTTTGCAGTAACCGTTTTCATGTTTAGGTTTCACTCTGTTTTTCTCCTATATGGATACATGTAGTTGGAACTCTAAATCAAACACGGTTTTTGTTAGCTCTTTGAAACTTGGCACAATAATGTAGTTCCAAGTTCTATCGCTATGGTTTGTGTCCTATTGAAGTAGCCCCAAGCAGAGACTGACGAGAAACACTTTCATTGAAAGGGGTTGCCAAGCTTCCAAAAAACTACGAGTTTCCTGAAATCTCAGCAAACATTTTTTCACCCAATCTTGATGATACTGGCAGGTAATGATCAGTACACCAATCCCACTATGCTCACCAAATTTCGTTCTTCTAGGTTAAACCGTTCCTTTGCAGTAACCGTTTTCATGTTTAGGTTTCACTCTGTTTTCTCCTATATGGATACATGTAGTTGGAACTCTAAATCAAACACGGTTTGTGCTAGCTCTTTGAAACTTGCACAATAATGTAGTTCAAAGTTCTATCGCTATGGTTTGTGTCCTATTGAAGTAGCCCCAAGCAGAGAATGACGAGAATCACATTCATTGGAAGGGGTTGCCAAGCTTCCAAAAAACTACGAGTTTCCTGAAATCTCAGCAAACATTTTTTCACCCAATCTTGATGATACTGGAGGGATAATGATCAGTACACCAATCCCACTAGGCTCACCAAATTTAGTTCTTCTACGTTAAACCGTTCCTTTGCAGTAACCGTTTTCATGTTTAGGTTTCACTCTGTTTTCTCCTATATGGATACATGTAGTTGGAACTCTAAATCAAACAAGGTTTGTGCTAGCTCTTTGAAACTTGGCACAATAATGTAGTTCCAAGTTCTATCGCTATGGTTTGTGTCCTATTGACGTAGCCCCAAGCAGAGACTTACGAGAATGACATTCATTGAAAGGGGTTGCCAAGCTTCCAAAAAACTACGAATTTCCTGAAATCTCAGCAAACATTTTTTCACCCAATCTTGATGGTACTGGCAGGTAATGATCAGTACACCAATCCCACTTGGCTCACCAAATTTCGTTCTTCTAGGTTAAACCGTTCCTTTGCAGTAACCGTTTTCATGTTTAGGTTTCACTCTGTTTTCTCCTATATGGATACATGTAGTTGGAACTCTAAATCAAATACGGTTTGTGCTAGCTCTTTGAAACTTGGCACAATAATGTAGTTCCAAGTTCTATCGCTATGGTTTTTTGTCCTATTGAAGTAGCCCCAAGCAGAGACTGACGAGAATCACATTAATTGGAAGGGGTTGCCAAGCTTCCAAAAAACTACGAGTTGCCTGAAATCTCAGCAAACATTTTTTCACCCAATCTTGATGATACTTGCAGGTAATGATCAGTACACCAGTCCCACTTGGCTCAATAAATTTCGTTCTTCTAGGTTAAACCGTTTCTTTGCTGTAACCGTTTTCATGTTTAGGTTTCACTCTGTTTTCTCCTATATGGATACATGTAGTTGGAACTCTAAATCAAACACGGTTTGTGCTAGCTCTTTGAAACTTGCACAATAATGTAGTTCCAAGTTCTATCGCTATGGTTTGTGTCCTATTGAAGTAGCCCCAAGCAGAGACTGACGAGAATCACATTCATTGGAAGGGGTTGCCAAGCTTCCAAAAAACTACGTGTTTCCTGAAATCTCAGCATTTTTTCACCCAATCTTGATGATACTTGCAGGTAATGATCAGTACACCAGTCCCACTTGGCTCACCAAATTTCGTTCTTCTAGGTTAAACCGTTCCTTTGCTGTAACCGTTTTCATGTTTAGGTTTCACTCTGTTTTCTCCTATATGGATACATGTAGTTGGAACTCTAAATCAAACACGGTTTGTGCTAGCTCTTTGAAACTTGGCACAATAATGTAGTTCCAAGTTCTGTCGCTATGGTTTGTGTCCTATTGAAGTAGCCCCAAGCAGAGACTGACGAGAATCACTTTCATTGAAAGGGGTTGCCAAGCTTCCGAAAAACTACGAGTTTCATGAATTCCAGCAAACATTTATTCATCCAATCTTGATGTTACTTGCAGGTAATGATCAGTACACCAGTCCCACTTGGCTCACCAAATTTGGTTCTTCTAGGTTAAACCGTACCTTTGCAGTAACCGTTTTCATGTTTAGGTTTCACTCTGTTTTCTCCTATATGGATAAATGTATTTGGAACTCTAAATCAAACACGGTTTTTGCTAGCTATTTGAAACTTGGCACAATAATGTAGTTCCAAGTTCTATCGCTATGGTTTGTGTCCTATGGAAGTAGCCCCAAGCAGAGACTGACAAGAATCACTTTCATTGAAAGGGGTTGCCAAGCTTCCAAAAAACTACGAGTTTCCTGAAATCTCAGCAAACATTTTTTCACCCAATCTTGATGATACTTGCAGGTAATGATCAGTACACCAATCCCACTTGGCTCACCAAATTTCGTTCTTCTAGGTTAAACCGTTCCTTTGCAGTAACCGTTTTCATATTTAGGTTTCACTCTGTTTTCTCCTATACGGATACATGTAGTTGGAACTCTAAATCAAACACGGTTTGTGCTAGCTCTTTGAAACTTGGCACAATAATGTAGTTCCAAGTTCTATCGCTATGGTTTGTGTCCTATGGAAGTAGCCCCAAGCAGAGACTGACGAGAATCACTTTCATTGAAAGGGGTTGCCAAGCTTCCAAAAAACTACGAGTTTCCTGAAATCTCAGCAAACATTTTTTCACCCAATCCTGATGATACTGGCAGGTAATGATAAGTACACCAATCCCACTTGGCTCACCAAATTTCCTTCTTCTAGGTTAAACCGTTCCTTTGCAGTAACCGTTTTCATGTTTAGGTTTCACTCTGTTTTCTTCTATATATATACATTTAGTTGGAACTCTAAATCAAACACGGTTTGTGCTAGCTCTTTGAAACTTGGCACAATAATGTATTTATAAGTTCTGTCGCTATGATTTGTGTCCTATTGAAGTAGCCCCAAGCAGAGACTGAGGAGAATCTCTTTCATTGAAAGGGGATGCCAAGCTTCCAAAAAACTACGAGATTCCTGAAATCTCAGCAAACATTTTTTTCACCCAATCTTAATGATACTTGCAGGTAATGATCAGTACACCAATCCCACTTGGCTCACCAAATTTCGTTCTTCTAGGTTAAACCGTTCCTTTGCAGTAACAGTTTTCATGTTTAGGTTTCACTCTGTTTTCTCCTATATGGATACATGTAGTTGGAACTCTAAATCAATCACGGTATAAGTTAGGTCTTTGAAACTTGGCACAATTATGTAGTTCCAAGTTCTATCGCTATGGTTGTGTCCTATTGAAGTAGCCCCAAGCAGAGAATGACGAGAATCACATTCATTGGAAGGGGTTGCCAAGCTTCCAAAAAACTACGAGTTGCCTGAAATCTCAGCAAACATTTTTTCACCCAATCTTGATGATACTTGCAGGTGATGATCAGTACACCAATCCCACTTGGCTCACCAAATTTCGTTCTTCTAGGTTAAACCGTTCCTTTGCAGTAACCGTTTTCATGTTTAGGTTTCACTCTGTTTTCTCCTATATGGATACATGTAGTTGGAACTCTAAATCAAACACGGTTTGTGCTAGCTCTTTGAAACTTGGCACAATAATGTAGTTCCAAGTTCTATCGCTATGGTTTGTGTCCTATTGACGTAGCCCCAAGCAGAGACTGACGAGAATCACATTGATTGGAAGGGGTTGCCAAGCTTCCAAAAAACTGCGAGTTTCCTGAAATCTCAGCAAACATTTTTTCACCCAATCTTGATGATACTTGCAGGTAATGATCAGTACACCTGTCCCACTTGGCTCACCAAATTTCGTTCTTCTAGGTTAAACCGTTCCTTTGCAGTAACCGTTTTCATGTTTAGGTTTCACTCTGTTTTCTCCTATATGGATACATGTAGTTGGAACTCTAAATCAAACACGGTTTCTGTTAGCTCTTTGAAACTTGGCACAATAATGTAGTTCCAAGTTCTATCGCTATGGTTTGTGTCCTATTGAAGTAGCCCCAAGCAGAGACTGACGAGAATCACTTTCATTGAAAGGGGTTGCCAAGCTTCCGAAAAACTACGAGTTTCCTGAAATCTCAGCAAACATTTTTTCACCCAATCTTGATGATACTGTCAGGTAATGATTACTACACCAATCCCACTTGGCTCACCAAATTTCGTTCTTCTAGGTTAAACCGTTCCATTGCAGTAACCTTTTTCATGTTTAGGTTTCACTCTGTTTTCTCCTATATGGACACATGTATTTGGAACTCTAAATCAAACACGGTTTGTGCTAGCTCTTTGAAACTTGGCACAATAATGTAGTTCCAAGTTCTGTCGCTATGGTTTGTGTCCTATTGACGTAGCCCCAAGCAGAGACTGACGAGAATCACATTGATTGGAAGGGGTTGCCAAGCTTCCAAAAAACTGCGAGTTTCCTGAAATCTCAGCAAACATTTTTTCACCCAATCTTGATGATACTTGCAGGTAATGATCAGTACACCAGTCCCACTTGACTCACCAAATTTCGTTCTTCTAGGTTAAACCGTTCCTTTGCAGTAACCATTTTCATGTTTAGGTTTCACTCTGTTTTCTCCTATATGGATACATGTAGTTGGAACTCTAAATCAAACACGGTTTGTGCTAGCTCATTGAAACTTGGCACAATAATGTAGTTCCAAGTTCTATCGCTATGGTTTGTGTCCTATTGATGTAGCCCCAAGCAGAGACTTACGAGAATCACATTCTTTGGAAGGGGTTGCCAAGCTTCCAAAAAACTACGAGTTTCTTGAAATCTCAGCAAACATTTTTTCACCCAATCTTGATGATACTTGCAGGTAATGATCAGTACACCAGTCCCACTTGGCTCACCAAATTTCGTTCTGCTAGGTTAAACCGTTCCTTTGCAGTAACCGTTTTCATGTTTAGGTTTCACTCTGTTTTCTCCTATATGGATACATGTAGTTGGAACTCTATATCAAACACGGTTTCTGTTAGCTCTTTGAAACTTGGCACAATAATGTAGTTCGAAGTTCTATCGCTATGGTTTGTGTCCTATGGAAGTAGCCCCAAGCAGAGACTGACGAGAATCACTTTCATTGAAAGGGGTTGCCAAGCTTCCGAAAAACTACGAGTTTACTGAAATCTCAGCAAACATTTTTTCACCCAATCTTGATGATACTGGCAGGTAATGATTACTACACCAATCCCACTTGGCTCACCAAATTTCGTTCTTCTAGGTTAAACCGTTCCTTTGCAGTAACCGTTTTCATGTTTAGGTTTCACTCTGTTTTCTCCTATATGGATACATGTAGTTGGAACTCTAAATCAAACACGGTTTCTGTTACCTCTTTGAAACTTGGCACAATAATGTAGTTCCAGTTCTATCGCTATGGTTTGTGTCCTATTGAAGTAGCCCCAAGCAGAGACTGACGAGAATCAAATTCATTGGAAGGGGTTGCCAAGCTTCCAAAAAACTACGAGTTTCCTGAAATCTCAGCAAATATTTTTTCACCCAATCTTGATGATACTTGCAGGTAATGATCAGTACACCAGTCCCACTTGGCTCACCCAATTTCGTTCTTCTAGGTTAAACCGTTCCTTTGCAGTAACCATTTTCATGTTTAGGTTTCACTCTGTTTTCCCTATATGGACACATGTAGTTGGAACTCTAAATCAAACACGGTTTGTGCTAGCTCTTTGAAACTTGGCACAATAATGTAGTTCCAAGTTCTGTCGCTATGGTTTGTGTCCTATTGACGTAGCCCCAAGCAGAGACTGACGAGAATCACATTGATTGGAAGGGGTTGCCAAGCTTCCAAAAAACTGCGAGTTTCCTGAAATCTCAGCAAACATTTTTTCACCCAATCTTGATGATACTAGCAGGTAATGATCAGTACACCAGTCCCAATTGGCTCACCAAATTTCGTTCTTCTAGGTTAAACCGTTCCTTTGCAGTAACCATTTTCATGTTTAGGTTTCACTCTGTTTTCTCCTATATGGATACATGTAGTTGGAACTCTAAATCAAACACGGTTTGTGCTAGCTCATTGAAACTTGGCACAATAATGTAGTTCCAAGTTCTATCGCTATGGTTTGTGTCCTATTGATGTAGCCCCAAGCAGAGACTTACGAGAATCACATTCATTGGAAGGGGTTGCCAAGCTTCCAAAAAACTACGAGTTTCTTGAAATCTCAGCAAACAGTTTTTCACCCAATCTTGATGATACTTGCAGGTAATGATCAGTACACCAGTCCCACTTGGCTCACCAAATTTCGTTCTTCTAGGTTAAACCGTTCCTTTGCAGTAACCGTTTTCATGTTTAGGTTTCACTCTGTTTTCTCCTATATGGATACATGTAGTTGGAACTCTAAATCAAACACGGTTTCTGTAAGCTCTTTGAAACTTGGCACAATAATGTAGTTCCAAGTTCTATCGCTATGGTTTGTGTCCTATTGAAGTAGCCCCAAGCAGAGACTGACGAGAATCACTTTCATTGAAAGGGGTTGCCAAGCTTCCAAAAAACTACGAGTTTCCTGAAATCTCAGCAAACATTTTTTCACCCAATCTTGATGATACTGGCATGTAATGATTAGTACACCAATCCCACTTGGCTAACCAAATTTCGTTCTTCTAGGTTAAACCGTTCCT
Organism: Urocitellus parryii; assembly: GCF_045843805.1. Taxonomy (NCBI): domain Eukaryota; kingdom Metazoa; phylum Chordata; class Mammalia; order Rodentia; family Sciuridae; genus Urocitellus; species Urocitellus parryii. The sequence goes on along the minus strand of NW_027552764.1, from coordinate 36,721 downwards.
TTGCAGTAACCGTTTTCATGTTTAGGTTTCACTCTGTTTTCTCCTATATGGATACATGTAGTTGGAACTCTAAATCAAACACGGTTTGTGCTAGCTCTTTGAAACTTGGCACAATAATGTAGTTCCAAGTTCTATCGCTATGGTTTGTGTCCTATTGAAGTAGCCCCAAGCAGAGACTGACGAGAATCACATTCATTGGAAGGGGTTGCCAAGCTTCCAAAAAACTACGAGTTTCCTAAATCTCAGCAAACATTTTTTCACCCAATCTTGATGATACTTGCAGGTAATGATCAGTACACCAGTCCCACTTGGCTCACCAAATTTCGTTCTTCTAGGTTAAACCGTTCCTTTGCAGTAACCATCTTCATGTTTAGGTTTCACTCTGTTTTCTCCTATATGGATACATGTAGTTGGAACTCTAAATCAAACACGGTTTGTGCTAGCTCATTGAAACTTGGCGCAATAATGTAGTTCCACGTTCTATCGCTATGGTTTGTGTACTATTGATGTAGCCCCACGCAGAGACTTACGAGAATCACATTCATTGGAAGGGGTTGCCAAGCTTCCAAAAAACTACGAGTTTCTTGAAATCTCAGCAAACATTTTTTCACCCAATCTTGATGATACTTGCAGGTAATGATCAGTACACCAGTCCTACTTGGCTCACCAAATTTCGTTCTTCTAGGTTAAACCGTTCCTTTGCAGTAACGGTTTTCATGTTTAGGTTTCACTCTGTTTTCTCCTATATGGATACATGTAGTTGGAACTCTAAATCAAACACGGTTTCTGTTAGCTCTTTGAAACTTGGCACAATAATGTAGTTCCAAGTTCTATCGCTATGGTTTGTGTCCTATTGAAGTAGCCCCAAGCAGAGACTGACGAGAATCACTTTCATTGAAAGGGGTTGCCAAGCTTCCGAAAAACTACGAGTTTCCTGAAATCTCAGCAAACATTTTTTCACCCAATCTTGATGATACTGTCAGGTAATGATTACTACACCAATCCCACTTGGCTCACCAAATTTCGTTCTTCTAGGTTAAACCGTTCCTTTACAGTAACCGTTTTCATGTTTAGGTTTCACTCTGTTTTCTCCTATATGGATACATGTAGTTGGAACTCTAAATCAAACACGGTTTCTGTTAGCTCGTTGAAACTTGGCACAATAATGTAGTTCCAGTTCTATCGCTATGGTTTGTGTCCTATTGAAGTAGCCCCAAGCAGAGACTGACGAGAATCAATTTCATTGGAAGGGGTTGCCAAGCTTCCAAAAAACTACGAGTTTCCTGAAATCTCAGCAAACATTTTTTAACCCAATCTTGATGATACTTGCAGGTAATGATCAGTACACAAGTCCCACTTGGCTCACCAAATTTCGTTCTTCTAGGTTAAACCGTTCCTTTGCAGTAACCTTTTTCATGTTTAGGTTTCACTCTGTTTTCCCTATATGGACACATGTAGATGGAACTCTAAATCAAACACGGTTTGTGCTAGCTCTTTGAAACTTGGCACAATAATGTAATTCCAAGTTCTGTCGCTATGGTTTATGTCCTATTGATGTAGCCCCTAGCAGAGACTGACGAGAATCAAATTCATTGGAAGGGGTTGCCAAGCTTCCAAAAAACTACGAGTTTCCTGAAATTTCAGCAAACATTTTTTCACCCAATCTTGATGATACTTGCAGGTAATGATCAGTACACAAGTCCCACTTGGCTCACCAAATTTCGTTCTTCTAGGTTAAACCGTTCCATTGCAGTAACCTTTTTCATGTTTAGTTTTCACTCTGTTTTCTCCTATATGGACACATGTATTTGGAACTCTAAATCAAACACGGTTTGTGCTAGCTCTTTGAAACTTGGCACAATAATGTAGTTCCAAGTTCTGTCGCTATGGTTTGTGTCCTACTGACGTAGCCCCAAGCAGAGACTGACGAGAATCACATTGATTGGAAGGGGTTGCCAAGCTTCCAAAAAACTGCGAGTTTCCTGAAATCTCAGCAAACATTTTTTCACCCAATCTTGATGATACTTGCAAGTAATGATCAGTACACCAGTCCCACTTGACTCACCAAATTTCGTTCTTCTAGGTTAAACCGTTCCTTTGCAGTAACCATTTTCATGTTTAGGTTTCACTCTGTTTTCTCCTATATGGATACATGTAGTTGGAACTCTAAATCAAACACGGTTTGTGCTAGCTCATTGAAACTTGGCACAATAATGTAGTTCCAAGTTCTATCGCTATGGTTTGTGTCCTATTGATGTAGCCCCAAGCAGAGACTTACGAGAATCACATTCTTTGGAAGGGGTTGCCAAGCTTCCAAAAAACTACGAGTTTCTTGAAATCTCAGCAAACATTTTTTCACCCAATCTTGATGATACTTGCAGGTAATGATCAGTACACCAGTCCCACTTGGCTCACCAAATTTCGTTCTGCTAGGTTAAACCGTTCCTTTGCAGTAACCGTTTTCATGTTTAGGTTTCACTCTGTTTTCTCCTATATGGATACATGTAGTTGGAACTCTAAATCAAACACGGTTTCTGTTAGCTCTTTGAAACTTGGCACAATAATGTAGTTCCAAGTTCTATCGCTATGGTTTGTGTCTTATGGAAGAAGCCCCAAGCAGAGACTGATGAGAATCACTTTCATTGAAAGGGGTTGCCAAGCTTCCAAAAAACTACGAGTTTCCTGATATCTCAGCAAACATTTTTTCACCCAATCTTGATGATACTTGCAGGTAATGATCAGTACAGCAATCACACTAGGCTCACCAAATTTCGTTCTTCTAGGTTAAACCGTTCCTTTGCAGTAACCGTTTTCATGTTTAGGTTTCACTCTGTTTTCCCTATATGGACACATGTAGTTGGAACTCTAAATCAAACACGGTTTGTGCTAGCTCTTTGAAACTTGGCACAATAATGTAATTCCAAGTTCTGTCGCTATGGTTTGTGTCCTATTGACATAGCCCCAAGCAGAGAGTGACGAGAATCACATTGATTGGAAGGGGTTGCCAAGCTTCCAAAAAACTGCGAGTTTCCTGAAATCTCAGCAAACATTTTTTCACCCAATCTTGATGATACTTGCAGCTAATGATCAGTACACCAGTCCCACTTGGCTCACCAAATTTCGTTCTTCTAGGTTAAACCTTTCCTTTGCAGTAACCATTTTCATGTTTAGGTTTCACTCTGTTTTCTCCTATATGGATACATGTAGTTGGAACTCTAAATCAAACACGGTTTGTGCTAGCTCTTTTAAACTTGGCACAACAATGTAGTTCCAAGTTCTATCGCTATGGTTTGTGTCCTATGGAAGAAGCGCCAAGCAGAGACTGATGAGAATCACTTTCATTGAAAGGGGTTGCCAAGCTTCCAAAAAACTACGAGTTTCCTGATATCTCAGCAAACATTTTTTCACCCAATCTTGATGATACTTGCAGGTAATGATCAGTACACCAATCACACTAGGCTCACCAAATTTCGTTCTTCTAGGTTAAACCGTTCCTTTGCAGTAACCGTTTTCATGTTTAGGTTTCACTCTGTTTTCTCCTATACGGATACATGTAGTTGGAACTCTAAATCAAACACGGTTTCTGTTAGCTCTTTGAAACTTGGCACAATAATGTAGTTCCAAGTTCTATCGCTATGGTTTGTGTCCTATTGAAGTAGCCCCAAGCAGAGACTGATGAGAATCACTTTCATTGAAAGGGGTTGCCAAGCTTCCAAAAAACTACGACTTTCCTGAAATCTCAGCAAACATTTTTTCACCCAATCTTGATGATACTGGCATGTAATGATTAGTACACCAATCCCACTTGGCTCACCAAATTTCGTTCTTCTAGGTTAAACCGTTCCTTTGCAGTAACCGTTTTCATGTTTAGGTTTCACTCTGTTTTCTCCTATATGGATACATGTAGTTGGAACGCTAAATCAAACACGGTTTGTGCTAGCTCTTTGAAACTTGGCACAATAATGTAGTTCCAAGTTCTATCGCTATGGTTTGGGTCCTATTGATGTAGCCCCAAGCAGAGACTTACGAGAATCAAATTTATTGGAAGGGGTTGCCAAGCTTCCAAAAAACTACGAGTTTCTTGAAATCTCAGCAAACAGTTTTTCACCCAATCTTGATGATACTTGCAGGTAATGATCAGTACACCAGTCCCACTTGGCTCACCAAATTTGGTTCTTCTAGGTTAAACCGTTCCTTTGCAGTAACCGTTTTCATGTTTAGGTTTCACTCTGTTTTCTCCTATATGGATACATGTAGTTGGAACTCTAAATCAAACACGGATTCTGTTAGCTCTTTGAAACTTGGCACAATAATGTAGTTCCAAGTTCTATCGCTATGGTTTGTGTCCTATGGAAGTAGCCCCAAGCAGAGACTGACGAGAATCACTTTAATTGAAAGGGGTTGCCAAGCTTCCGAAAAACTACGAGTTTCCTGAAATCTCAGCAAATATTTTTTCACCCAATCTTGATGATACTGGCAGGTAATGATTAGTACTCCAATCCCACTTGGCTCACCAAATTTCGTTCTTCTTGGTTAAACCGTTCCTTTGCAGTAACCGTTTTCATGTTTAGGTTTCACTCTGTTTTCTCCTATATGGATACATGTAGTTGGAACTCTAAATCAAACACGGTTTGTGCTAGCTCTTTGAAACTTGGCACAATAATGTAGTTCCAGTTCTGTCGCTATGGTTTGTGTCCTATTGAAGTAGCCCCAAGCAGAGACTGACGAGAATCAAATTCATTGGAAGGGGTTGCCAAGCTTCCAAAAAACTAGGAGTTTCCTGAAATCTCAGCAAACATTTTTTCACCCAATCTTGATGATACTTGCAGGTAATGATCAGTACACCAGTCCCACATGGCTCACCAAATTTCGTTCTTCTAGGTTAAACCGTTCCTTTGCAGTAACATTTTTCATGTTTAGGTTTCACTCTGTTTTCCCTATATGGACACATGTAGTTGGAACTCTAAATCAAACACGGTTTGTGCTAGCTCTTTTAAACTTGGCACAACAATGTAGTTCCAAGTTCTATCGCTATGGTTTGTGTCCTATGGAAGAAGCCCCAAGCAGAGACTGATGAGAATCACTTTCACTGAAAGGGGTTGCCAAGCTTCCAAAAAACTACGAGTTTCCTGATATCTCAGCAAACATTTTTTCACCCAATCTTGATGATACTTGCAGGTAATGATCAGTACACCAATCACACTAGGCTCACCAAATTTCGTTCTTCTAGGTTAAACCGTTCCTTTGCAGTAACCGTTTTCATGTTTAGGTTTCACTCTGTTTCTCCTATACGGATACATGTAGTTGGAACTCTAAATCAAACACGGTTTCTGTTAGCTCTTTGAAACTTGGCACAATAATGTAGTTCCAAGTTCTATCGCTATGGTTTGTGTCCTATTGAAGTAGCCCCAAGCAGAGACTGATGAGAATCACTTTCATTGAAAGGGGTTGCCAAGCTTCCAAAAAACTACGACTTTCCTGAAATCTTCAGCAAACATTTTTTCACCCAATCTTGATGATACTGGCATGTAATGATTAGTACACCAATCCCACTTGGCTCACCAAATTTCGTTCTTCTAGGTTAAACCGTTCCTTTGCAGTAACCGTTTTCATGTTTAGGTTTCACTCTGTTTTCTCCTATATGGATACATGTAGTTGGAACGCTAAATCAAACACGGTTTTGTGCTAGCTCTTTGAAACTTGGCACAATAATGTAGTTCCAAGTTCTATCGCTATGGTTTGTGTCCTATTGAAGTAGCCCCAAGCAGAGACTGACGAGAATCAAATTCATTGGAAGGGGTTGCCAAGCTTCCAAAAAACTAGGAGTTTCCTGAAATCTCAGCAAACATTTTTCACCCAATCTTGATGATACTTGCAGTAATGATCAGTACACCAGTCCCACATGGCTCACCAAATTTCGTTCTTCTAGGTTAAACCGTTCCTTTGCAGTAACATTTTTCATGTTTAGGTTTCACTCTGTTTTCCCTATATGGACACATGTAGTTGGAACTCTAATCAAACACGGTTTGCGCTAGCACTTTGAAACTTGGCACAACAATGTAATTCCAAGTTCTGTCGCTATGGTTTGTGTCCTATTGACGTAGCCCCAAGGCAGAGACTGACGAGAATCACATTGATTGGAAGGGGTTGCCAAGCTTCCAAAAAACTGCGAGTTTCCTGAAATCTCAGCAAACATTTTTTCACCCAATCTTGATGATACTTGCAGGTAATGATCAGTACACCAGTCCCACTTGGCTCACCAAATTTCGTTCTTCTAGGTTAAACCGTTCCTTTGCAGTAACCGTTTTAATGTTTAGGTTTCACTCTGTATTCTCCTATATGGATACATGTAGTAGGAACTCTAAATGAAACACGGTTTGTGCTAGCTCTTTGAAACTTGGCACAATAATGTAGTTCCAAGTTCTATCGCTATGGTTTGTGTCCTATTGATGTAGCCCCAAGCAGAGACTGACGAGAATCACATTCATTGGAAGGGGTTGCCAAGCTTCCAAAAAACTACGAGTTTCTTGAAATCTCAGCAAACATTTTTTCACCCAATCTTGATGATACTTGCAGGTAATGATCAGTACACCAATCCCACTTGGCTCACCAAATTTCGTTCTTCTAGGTTAATCCGTTCCTTTGCAGTAACTGTTTTCATGTTTAGGTTTCACTCTGTTTTCTCCTATATGGATACATGTAGTTGGAACTCTAAATCAAACACGGTTTCTGTTAGCTCTTTGAAACTTGGCACAATAATGTAGTTCCAAGTTCTATCGCTATGGTTTGTGTCCTATTGAAGTAGCCCCAAGCAGAGACTGACGAGAATCACATTCATTGAAAGGGGTTGCCAAGCTTCCGACAAACTACGAGTTTCCTGAAATCTCAGCAAACATTTTTTAACCCAATCTTGATGATACTTGCAGGTAATGATCAGTACACGAGTCCCACTTGGCTCACCAAATTTCGTTCTTCTAGGTTAAACCGTTCCTTTGCAGTAACCTTTTTCATGTTTAGGTTTCACTCTGTTTTCCCTATATGGACACATGTAGTTGGAACTCTAAATCAAACACGGTTTGTGCTAGCTCTTTTAAACTTGGCACAACAATGTAGTTCCCAAGTTCTATCGCTATGGTTTGTGTCCTATGGAAGAAGCCCCAAGCAGAGACTGATGAGAATCACTTTCACTGAAAGGGGTTGCCAAGCTTCCAAAAAACTACGAGTTTCCTGATATCTCAGCAAACATTTTTTTCACCCAATCTTGATGATACTTGCAGGTAATTGATCAGTACACCAATCACACTAGGCTCACCAAATTTCGTTCTTCTAGGTTAAACCGTTCCTTTGCAGTAACCGTTTTCATGTTTAGGTTTCACTCTGTTTTCTCCTATACGGATACATGTAGTTGGAACTCTAAATCAAACACGGTTTCTGTTAGCTCTTTGAAACTTGGCACAATAATGTAGTTCCAAGTTCTATCGCTATGGTTTGTGTCCTATTGAAGTAGCCCCAAGCAGAGACTGATGAGAATCACTTTCATTGAAAGGGGTTGCCAAGCTTCCAAAAAACTACGACTTTCCTGAAATCTCAGCAAACATTTTTTCACCCAATCTTGATGATACTGGCATGTAATGATTAGTACACCAATCCCACTTTGGCTCACCAAATTCGTTCTTCTAGGTTAAACCGTTCCTTTGCAGTAACCGTTTTCATGTTTAGGTTTCACTCTGTTTTCTCCTATATGGATACATGTAGTTGGAACGCTAAATCAAACACGGTTTGTGCTAGCTCTTTGAAACTTGGCACAATAATGTAGTTCCAAGTTCTATCGCTATGGTTTGTGTCCTATTGAAGTAGCCCCAAGCAGAGACTGACGAGAATCAAATTCATTGGAAGGGGTTGCCAAGCTTCCAAAAAACTAGGAGTTTCCTGAAATCTCAGCAAACATTTTTTCACCCAATCTTGATGATACTTGCAGGTAATGATCAGTACACCAGTCCCACATGGCTCACCAAATTTCGTTCTTCTAGGTTAAACCGTTCCTTTGCAGTAACATTTTTCATGTTTAGGTTTCACTCTGTTTTCCCTATATGGACACATGTAGTTGGAACTCTAAATCAAACACGGTTTGCGCTAGCACTTTGAAACTTGGCACAACAATGTAATTCCAAGTTCTGTCGCTATGGTTTGTGTCCTATTGACGTAGCCCCAAGCAGAGACTGACGAGAATCACATTGATTGGAAGGGGTTGCCAAGCTTCCAAAAAACTGCGAGTTTCCTGAAATCTCAGCAAACATTTTTTCACCCAATCTTGATGATACTTGCAGGTAATGATCAGTACACCAGTCCCACTTGGCTCACCAAATTTCGTTCTTCTAGGTTAAACCGTTCCTTTGCAGTAACCGTTTTAATGTTTAGGTTTCACTCTGTATTCTCCTATATGGATACATGTAGTAGGAACTCTAAATGAAACACGGTTTGTGCTAGCTCTTTGAAACTTGGCACAATAATGTAGTTCCAAGTTCTATCGCTATGGTTTGTGTCCTATTGATGTAGCCCCAAGCAGAGACTGACGAGAATCACATTCATTGGAAGGGGTTGCCAAGCTTCCAAAAAACTACGAGTTTCTTGAAATCTCAGCAAACATTTTTTCACCCAATCTTGATGATACTTGCAGGTAATGATCAGTACACCAATCCCACTTGGCTCACCAAATTTCGTTCTTCTAGGTTAAACCGTTCCTTTGCAGTAACCGTTTTCATGTTTAGGTTTCACTCTGTTTTCTCCTATATGGATACATGTAGTTGGAACTCTAAATCAAACACGGTTTCTGTTAGCTCTTTGAAACTTGGCACAATAATGTAGTTCCAAGTTCTATCGCTATGGTTTGTGTCCTATTGAAGTAGCCCCAAGCAGAGACTGACGAGAATCACATTCATTGAAAGGGGTTGCCAAGCTTCCGACAAACTACGAGTTTCCTGAAATCTCAGCAAACATTTTTTAACCCAATCTTGATGATACTTGCAGGTAATGATCAGTACACGAGTCCCACTTGGCTCACCAAATTTCGTTCTTCTAGGTTAAACCGTTCCTTTGCAGTAACCTTTTTCATGTTTAGGTTTCACTCTGTTTTCCCTATATGGACACATGTAGTTGGAACTCTAAATCAAACACGGTTTGTGCTAGCTCTTTGAAACTTGGCACAATAATGTAATTCCAAGTTCTGTCGCTATGGTTTGTGTCCTATTGACATAGCCCCAAGCAGAGAGTGACGAGAATCACATTGATTGGAAGGGGTTGCCAAGCTTCCAAAAACTGCGAGTTTCCTGAAATCTCAGCAAACATTTTTTCACCCAATCTTGATGATACTTGCAGGTAATGATCAGTACACCAGTCCCACTTGGCTCACCAAATTTCGTTCTTCTAGGTTAAACCTTTCCTTTGCAGTAACCATTTTCATGTTTAGGTTTCACTCTGTTTTCTCCTATACGGATACATGTATTTGGAACTCTAAATCAAACACGGTTTGTGCTAGCTCTTTGAAACTTGGCACAATAATGTAGTTCCAAGTTCTATCGCTATGGTTTGTGTCCTATGGAAGAAGCCCCAAGCAGAGACTGATGAGAATCACTTTCATTGAAAGGGGTTGCCAAGCTTCCAAAAAACTACGAGTTTCCTGTATCTCAGCAAACATTTTTTCACCCAATCTTGATGATACTTGCAGGTAATGATCAGTACACCAATCACACTAGGCTCACCAAATTTCGTTCTTCTAAGTTAAACCGTTCCTTTGCAGTAACCGTTTTCATGTTTAGGTTTCACTCTGTTTTCTCCTATACGGATACATGTAGTTGGAACTCTAAATCAAACACGGTTTCTGTTAGCTCTTTGAAACTTGCACAATAATGTAGTTCCAAGTTCTATCGATATGGTTTGTGTCCTATGGAAGTAGCCCCAAGCAGAGACTGATGAGAATCACTTTCATTGAAAGGGGTTGCCAAGCTTCCAAAAAACTACGAATTTCCTGAAATCTCAGCAAACATTTTTTCACCCAATCTTGATGATACTGGCATGTAATGATTAGTACACGAATCCCACTTGGCTCACCAAATTTCGTTCTTCTAGGTTAAACCGTTCCTTTGCAGTAACCGTTTTCATGTTTAGGTTTCACTCTGTTTTCTCCTATATGGATACATGTAGTTGGAACGCTAAATCAAACACGGTTTGTGCTAGCTCTTTGAAACTTGGCACAATAATGTAGTTCCAAGTTCTATCGCTATGGTTTGTGTCCTATTGAAGTAGCCCCAAGCAGAGACTGACGAGAATCACATTCATTGGAAGGGGTTGCCAAGCTTCCAAAACCTACGAGTTTCCTGAAATCTCAGCAAACATTTTTTACCCCAATCTTGATGATACTTGCAGGTAATGATCAGTACACGAGTCCCACTTGGCTCACCAAATTTCGTTCTTCTAGGTTAAACCGTTCCTTTGCAGTAACCTTTTTCATGTTTAGGTTTCACTCTGTTTTCCCTATATGGACACATGTAGTTGGAACTCTAAATCAAACACGGTTTTGTGCTAGCTCTTTGAAACTTGGCACAATAATGTAATTCCAAGTTCTGTCGCTATGGTTTGTGTACTATTGACATAGCCCCAAGCAGAGAGTGACGAGAATCACTTTAATTGAAAGGGGTTGCCAAGCTTCCAAAAAAATACGAGCTTCCTGAAATCTCAGCAAACATTTTTTCACCCAATCTTGATGATACTTGCAGGTAATGATCAGAACACCAATCCCACAAGGTTCACCAAATTTCGTTCTTCTAGGTTAAACCGTTCCTTTGCAGTAACCGTTTTCATGTTTAGGTTTCACTCTGTTTTCTCCTATATGGATACATGTAGTTGGAACTCTAAATCAAACACGGTTTGTGCTAGCTCTTTGAAACTTGCACAATAATGTAGTTCCAAGTTCTATCGCTATGGTTTGTGTCCTATTGAAGTAGCCCCAAGCAGAGAATGACGAGAATCACATTCATTGGAAGGGGTTGCCAAGCTTCCAAAAAACTACGAGTTTCCTGAAATCTCAGCAAACATTTTTTCACCCAATCTTGATGATACTGGAGGGATAATGATCAGTACACCAATCCCACTAGGCTCACCAAATTTAGTTCTTCTACGTTAAACCGTTCCTTTGCAGTAACCGTTTTCATGTTTAGGTTTCACTCTGTTTTCTCCTATATAGATACATGTAGTTGGAACTCTAAATCAAACACGGTTTCTCTTAGCTCTTTGAAACTTTGCACAATAATGTAGTTCCAAGTTCTATCGCTATGGTTTGTGTCCTATTGAAGTAGCCCCAAGCAGAGACTGACGAGAATCACTTTCTTTGAAAGGGGTTGCCAAGCTTCCAAAAAACTACGAGTTTCCTGAAATCTCAGCAAACATTTTTTCACCCAATCTTGATGATACTGGAGGGATAATGATCAGTACACCAATCCCACTAGGCTCACCAAATTTCGTTCTTCTAGGTTAAACCGTTCCTTTGCAGTAACCGTTTTCATGGTTTAGGTTTCACTCTGTTTTCTCCTATATGGATACATGTATTTGGAACTCTAAATCAAACACGGTTTCTGTTAGCTCTTTGAAACTTGCACAATATTGTAGTTCCAAGTTCTATCGCTATGGTTTGTGTCCTATTGACGTAGCCCCAAGCAGAGACTTACGAGAATGACATTCAATTGAAAGGGGTTGCCAACTTCCAAAAAACTACGAATTTCCTGAAATCTCAGCAAACATTTTTTCACCCAATCTTGATGGTACTGGCAGGTAATGATCAGTACACCAATCCCACTTGGCTCACCAAATTTCGTTCTTCTAGGTTAAACCGTTCCTTTATAGTAACCGTTTTCATGTTTCGGTTTCACTCTGTTTTCTCCTATATGGATACATGTAGTTGGAACTCTAAATCAAACACGGTTTGTGCTAGCTCTTTGAAACTTGGCACAATAATGTAGTTCCAAGTTCTATCGCTATGGATTGTGTCCTATTGAAGTAGCCCCAAGCCAGAGACTGACGAGAATCACTTTCATTGAAAGGGGTTGCCAAGCTTCCAAAAAACTACGAGTTTCCTGAAATATCAGCAAACATTTTTTCACCCAATCTTGATGATACTGGCAGGTAATGATCAGTACACCAATCCCAGTATGCTCACCAAATTTCGTTCTTCTAGGTTAAACCGTTCCTTTGCACTAACCGTTTTCATGTTTAGGATTCACTCTGTTTTCTCCTACATGGATACATGTAGTTGGAACTACAAATCAAACACGGTTTGTGCTAGCTCTTTGAAACTTGCACAATAATGTAGTTCCAAGTTCTATCGCTATGGTTTGTGTCCTATTGAAGTAGCCCCAAGCAGAGACTGACAAGAATCACATTCATTGGAAGGGGTTGCCAAGCTTCCAAAAAAACTACGAGTTTCCTGAAATCTCAGCAAACATTTTTTCACCCAATCTTGATGATACTTGCAGGTAATGATCAGTACACCAGTCCCACTTGGCTCAACAAATTTCGTTCTTCTAGGTTAAACCGTTCCTTTGCAGTAACCGTTGTCATGTTTAGGTTTCACTCTGTTTTCTCCTATATGGATACATGTAGTTGGAACTCTAAATCAAACACGGTTTGTGCTAGCTCTTTGAAACTTGCACAATAATGTAGTTCCAAGTTCTATCGCTATGGTTTGTGTCCTATTGAAGTAGCCCCAAGCAGAGATGACGAGATCACATTCATTGGAAGGGGTTGCCAAGCTTCCAAAAAACTACGAATTTCCTGAAATCTCAGCAAACATTTTTTCACCCAATCTTGATGATATTTGGTGGTAATGATAAGTACACCAGTCCCACTTGGCTCACCAAATTTCGTTCCTCTAGGTTAAACCGTTACTTTGCAGTAACTGTTTCATGTTTAGGTTTCACTCTGTTTTCTCTTTATGGATACATGTAGTTGGAACTCTAAATCAAACACGGTTTGTGCTAGCTCTTTGAAACTTGGCACAATAATGTAGTTCCAAGTTCTATCGCTTTGGTTTGTGTCCTATTGAAGTAGCCCCAAGAAGAGACTGACGAGAATCACTTTTCATTGAAAGGGGTTGCCAAGCTTCGAAAAACTACGAGTTTCCTGAAATCTCAGCAAAAATTATTTCACCCAATCTTGATGATACTGACAGGTAATGATAAGTTCACCAATCCCACTTGGCTCTCCAAATTTCGTTCTTCTAGGTTAAACCGTTCCTTTGCAGTAACCGTTTTCATGTTTCGGTTTCACTCTGTTTTCTCCTATATGGATACATGTAGTTGGAACTCTAAATCAAACACGGTTTGTGCTAGCTCTTTGAAACTTGGCACAATAATGTAGTTCCAAGTTCTATCGCAATGGTTTGTGTCCTATTGAAGTAGCCCCAAGCAGAGACTGACGAGAATCACATTCATTGGAAGGGGTTGCCAAGCTTCCAAAAACTACGAGTTTCCTGAAATCTCAGCAAACATTTTTTCACCCAATCTTGATGATACTGGAGGGATAATGATCAGTACACCATCCCACTAGGCTCACCAAATTTAGTTCTTCTACGTTAAACCGTTCCTTTGCAGTAACCGTTTTCCATGTTTAGGTTTCACTCTGTTTTCTCCTATATGGATACATATAGTTGGAACTCTAAATCAAACACGGTTTGTGCTAGCTCTTTGAAAACTTGGCACAATAATGTAGTTCCAAGTTCTATCGCTATGGTTTGTGTCCTATTGACGTAGCCCAAGCAGAGATTTACGAGAATCACATTCATTGAAAGGGGTTGCCAAGCTTCCAAAAAACTACGAATTTCCTGAAATCTCAGCAAACATTTTTTCACCCAATCTTGATGGTACTGGCAGGTAATGATCAGTACACCAATCCCACTTGGCTCACCAAATTTCGTTCTTCTAGGTTAAACCGTTCCTTTGCAGTAACCGTTTTCATGTTTAGGTTTCACTCTGTTTTCTCCTATATGGATACAATGTAGTTGGAACTCTAAATTAAATACGGTTTGTGCTAGCTCTTTGAAACTTGGCCCAATAATGTAGTTCCAAGTTCTATCGCTATGGTTTGTGTCCTATTGAAGTCGCCCCAAGCAGAGAATGACGAGAATCACATTCATTGGAAGGGGTTGCCAAGCTTCCAAAAAACTACGAGTTTCCTGAAATCTCAGCAAACATTTTTTCACCCAATCTTGATGATACTTGCAGGTAATGATCAGTACACCAGTCCCACTTGGCTCACCAAATTTCGTTCTTCTAGGTTAAACCGTTCCTTTGCTGTAACCGTTTTCATGTTTAGGTTTCACTCTGTTTTCTCCTATATGGATACATGTAGTTGGAACTCTAAATCAAACACGGTTTGTGCTAGCTCTTTGAAACTTGGCACAATAATGTAGTTCCAAGTTCTATCGCTATGGTTTGTGTCCTATTGAAGTAGGCCCAAGCAGAGACTGACGAGAATCACATTCATTGGAAGGGGTTGCCAAGCTTCCAAAAAACTACGAATTTCCTGTAATCGCAGCAAACATTTTTTCACCCAATCTTGATGGTACTGGCAGGTAATGATCAGTACACCAATCCCACTTGGCTCACCAAATTTCGTTTTTCTAGGTTAAACCGTTCCTTTGCAGTAACCGTTTTCATGTTTAGGTTTCACTCTGTTTTCTCCTATATGGATACATGTAGTTGGAACTCTAAATCAAACACGGTTTGTGCTAGCTCTTTGAAACTTGGCACAATAATGTAGTTCCAAGTTCTATCTCTATGGTTTGTGTCCTATTGACGTAGCCTCAAGCAGAGACTGACGAGAATCACATTCATTGGACGTGGTTGCCAAGCTTCCAAAAAACTACGAGTTTCCTGAAATCTCAGCAAACATTTTTTCACCCAATCTTGATGATACTTGCAGGTAATGATCAGTACACCAGTCCCACTTGGCTCACCAAATTTCGTTCTTCTAGGTTAAACCGTTCCTTTGCAGTAACCATTTTCATGTTTAGGTTTCATTCTGTTTTCTCCTACATGGATACATGTAGTTGGAACTCTAAATCAAACACGGTTTGTGCTAGCTCATTGAAACTTGGCACAATAATGTAGTTCCAAGTTCTATCGCTATGGTTTGTGTCCTATTGATGTAGCCCCAAGCAGAGACTTACGAGAATCACATTCATTGGAAGGGGTTGCCAAGCTTCCAAAAAACTACGAGTTTCCTGAAATCTCAGCAAACATTTTTTCACCCAATCTTGATGATACTTGCAGGTAATGATCAGAACAAGAATCCCACAAGGCTCACCAAATTTCGTTCTTCTAGGTTAAACCGTTCCTTTGCAGTAACCGTTTTCATGTTTAGGTTTCACTCTGTTTTCTCCTATATGGATACATGTAGTTGGAACTCTAAATCAAACACGGTTTGTGCTAGCTCTTTGAAACTTGGCACAATAATGTAGTTCCAAGTTCTATCGCTATGGTTTGTGTCCTATTGAAGTAGCCCCAAGCCGAGAATGACGAGAATCACATTCATTGGAAGGGGTTGCCAAGCTTCCAAAAAACTACGAGTTTCCTGAAATCTCAGCAAACATTTTTTCACTCAATCTTGATGATACTTGCAGGTAATGATCAGTACACCAGTCCCACTTGGCTCACCAAATTTCGTTCTTCTAGGTTAAACCGTTCCTTTGCAGTAACCGTTGTCATGTTTAGGTTTCACTCTGTTTTCTCCTATATGGATACATGTAGTTGGAACTCTAAATCAAACACGGTGTGTGCTAGCTCTTTGAAACTTGACACAATAATGTAGTTCCAAGTTCTATCTCGATGGTTTGTGTCCTATTGACGTAGCCCGAAGCAGAGACTGACGAGATTCACATTCATTGGAAGGGGTTGCCAAGCTTCCAAAAAACTACGAGTTTCCTGAAATCTCAGCAAACATTTTTTCACCCAATCTTGATGATACTGGAGGGATAATGATCAGTACACCAATCCCACTAGGCTCACCAAATTTCGTTCTTCTACGTTAAACCGTTCCTTTGCAGTAACCGTTTTCATGTTTAGGTTTCACTCTGTTTTCTCCTATATGGATACATGTATTTGGAACTCTAAATCAAACACGGTTTCTGTTAGCTCTTTGAAACTTGGCACAATATTGTAGTTCCAAGTTCTATCGCTATGGTTTGTGTCCTATTGACGTAGCCCCAAGCAGAGACTTACGAGAATGACATTCATTGAAAGGGGTTGCCAACTTCCAAAAAACTACGAATTTCCTGAAATCTCAGCAAACATTTTTTCACCCAATCTTGATGGTACTGGCAGGTAATGATCAGTACACCAATCCCACTTGGCTCACCAAATTTCGTTCTTCTAGGTTAAACCGTTCCTTTATAGTAACCGTTTTCATGTTTCGGTTTCACTCTGTTTTCTCCTATATGGATACATGTAGTTGGAACTCTAAATCAAACTCGGTTTGTGCTAGCTCTTTGAAACTTGGCACAATAATGTAGTTCCAAGTTCTATCGCTATGGATTGTGTCCTATTGAAGTAGCCCCAAGCAGAGACTGACGAGAATCACTTTCATTGAAAGGGGTTGCCAAGCTTCCAAAAAACTACGAGTTTCCTGAAATATCAGCAAACATTTTTTCACCCAATCTTGATGATACTGGCAGGTAATGATCAGTACACCAATCCCAGTATGCTCACCAAATTTCGTTCTTCTAGGTTAAACCGTTCCTTTGCACTAACCGTTTTCATGTTTAGGATTCACTCTGTTTTCTCCTATATGGATACATGTAGTTGGAACTACAAATCAAACACGGTTTGTGCTAGCTCTTTGAAACTTGCACAATAATGTAGTTCCAAGTTCTATCGCTATGGTTTGTGTCCTATTGAAGTAGCCCCAAGCAGAGACTGACAAGAATCACATTCATTGGAAGGGGTTGCCAAGCTTCCAAAAAAACTACGAGTTTCCTGAAATCTCAGCAAACATTTTTTCACCCAATCTTGATGATACTTGCAGGTAATGATCAGTACACCAGTCCCACTTGGCTCAACAAATTTCGTTCTTCTAGGTTAAACCGTTCCTTTGCAGTAACCGTTGTCATGTTTAGGTTTCACTCTGTTTTCTCCTATATGGATACATGTAGTTGGAACTCTAAATCAAACACGGTGTGTGCTAGCTCTTTGAAACTTGACACAATAATGTAGTTCCAAGTTCTATCGCTATGGTTTGTGTCCTATTGACGTAGCCCCAAGCAGAGACTGACGAGATTCACATTCATTGGAAGGGGTTGCCAAGCTTCCAAAAAACTACGAGTTTCCTGAAATCTCAGCAAACATTTTTTCACCCAATCTTGATGATATTTGGTGGTAATGATAAGTACACCAGTCCCACTTGGCTCACCAAATTTCGTTCCTCTAGGTTAAACCGTTACTTTGCAGTAACTGTTTTCATGTTTAGGTTTCACTCTGTTTTCTCTTTATGGATACATGTAGTTGGAACTCTAAATCAAACACGGTTTGTGCTAGCTCTTTGAAACTTGGCACAATAATGTAGTTCCAAGTTCTATCGCTTTGGTTTGTGTCCTATTGAAGTAGCCCCAAGAAGAGACTGACGAGAATCACTTTCATTGAAAGGGGTTGCCAAGCTTCGAAAAACTACGAGTTTCCTGAAATCTCAGCAAAAATTATTTCACCCAATCTTGATGATACTGACAGGTAATGATAAGTTCACCAATCCCACTTGGCTCTCCAAATTTCGTTCTTCTAGGTTAAACCGTTCCTTTGCAGTAACCGTTTTCATGTTTCGGTTTCACTCTGTTTTCTCCTATATGGATACATGTAGTTGGAACTCTAAATCAAACACGGTTTGTGCTAGCTCTTTGAAACTTGGCACAATAATGTAGTTCCAAGTTCTATCGCAATGGTTTGTGTCCTATTGAAGTAGCCCCAAGCAGAGACTGACGAGAATCACATTCATTGGAAGGGGTTGCCAAGCTTCCAAAAAACTACGAGTTTCCTGAAATCTCAGCAAACATTTTTTCACCCAATCTTGATGATACTGGAGGGATAATGATCAGTACACCAATCCCACTAGGCTCACCAAATTTAGTTCTTCTACGTTAAACCGTTCCTTTGCAGTAACCGTTTTCATGTTTAGGTTTCACTCTGTTTTCTCCTATATGGATACATATAGTTGGAACTCTAAATCAAACACGGTTTGTGCTAGCTCTTTGAAACTTGGCACAATAATGTAGTTCCAAGTTCTATCGCTATGGTTTGTGTCCTATTGACGTAGCCCCAAGCAGAGATTTACGAGAATCACATTCATTGAAAGGGGTTGCCAAGCTTCCAAAAAACTACGAATTTCCTGAAATCTCAGCAAACATTTTTTCACCCAATCTTGATGGTACTGGCAGGTAATGATCAGTACACCAATCCCACTTGGCTCACCAAATTTCGTTCTTCTAGGTTAAACCGTTCCTTTGCAGTAACCGTTTTCATGTTTAGGTTTCACTCTGTTTTCTCCTATATGGATACATGTAGTTGGAACTCTAAATTAAATACGGTTTGTGCTAGCTCTTTGAAACTTGGCCCAATAATGTAGTTCCAAGTTCTATCGCTATGGTTTGTGTCCTATTGAAGTCGCCCCAAGCAGAGAATGACGAGAATCACATTCATTGGAAGGGGTTGCCAAGCTTCCAAAAAACTACGAGTTTCCTGAAATCTCAGCAAACATTTTTTCACCCAATCTTGATGATACTTGCAGGTAATGATCAGTACACCAGTCCCACTTGGCTCACCAAATTTCGTTCTTCTAGGTTAAACCGTTCCTTTGCTGTAACCGTTTTCATGTTTAGGTTTCACTCTGTTTTCTCCTATATGGATACATGTAGTTGGAACTGTAAATCAAACACGGTTTGTGCTAGCTCTTTGAAACTTGGCACAATAATGTAGTTCCAAGTTCTATCGCTATGGTTTGTGTCCTATTGAAGTAGCCCCAAGCAGAGACTGACGAGAATCACATTCATTGGAAGGGGTTGCCAAGCTTCCAAAAAACTACGAATTTCCTGTAATCTCAGCAAACATTTTTTCACCCAATCTTGATGGTACTGGCAGGTAATGATCAGTACACCAATCCCACTTGGCTCACCAAATTTCGTTTTTCTAGGTTAAACCGTTCCTTTGCAGTAACCGTTTTCATGTTTAGGTTTCACTCTGTTTTCTCCTATATGGATACATGTAGTTGGAACTCTAAATCAAACACGGTTTGTGCTAGCTCTTTGAAACTTGGCACAATAATGTAGTTCCAAGTTCTATCTCTATGGTTTGTGTCCTATTGACGTAGCCTCAAGCAGAGACTGACGAGAATCACATTCATTGGAAGTGGTTGCCAAGCTTCCAAAAAACTACGAGTTTCCTGAAATCTCAGCAAACATTTTTTCACCCAATCTTGATGATACTTGCAGGTAATGATCAGTACACCAGTCCCACTTGGCTCACCAAATTTCGTTCTTCTAGGTTAAACCGTTCCTTTGCAGTAACCATTTTCATGTTTAGGTTTCACTCTGTTTTCTCCTACATGGATACATGTAGTTGGAACTCTAAATCAAACACGGTTTGTGCTAGCTCATTGAAACTTGGCACAATAATGTAGTTCCAAGTTCTATCGCTATGGTTTGTGTCCTATTGATGTAGCCCCAAGCAGAGACTTACGAGAATCACATTCATTGGAAGGGGTTGCCAAGCTTCCAAAAAACTACGAGTTTCCTGAAATCTCAGCAAACATTTTTTCACCCAATCTTGATGATACTTGCAGGTAATGATCAGAACAAGAATCCCACAAGGCTCACCAAATTTCGTTCTTCTAGGTTAAACCGTTCCTTTGCAGTAACCGTTTTCATGTTTAGGTTTCACTCTGTTTTCTCCTATATGGATACATGTAGTTGGAACTCTAAATCAAACACGGTTTGTGCTAGCTCTTTGAAACTTGGCACAATAATGTAGTTCCAAGTTCTATCGCTATGGTTTGTGTCCTATTGAAGTAGCCCCAAGCCGAGAATGACGAGAATCACATTCATTGGAAGGGGTTGCCAAGCTTCCAAAAAACTACGAGTTTCCTGAAATCTCAGCAAACATTTTTTCACTCAATCTTGATGATACTTGCAGGTAATGATCAGTACACCAGTCCCACTTGGCTCACCAAATTTCGTTCTTCTAGGTTAAACCGTTCCTTTGCAGTAACCGTTGTCATGTTTAGGTTTCACTCTGTTTTCTCCTATATGGATACATGTAGTTGGAACTCTAAATCAAACACGGTGTGTGCTAGCTCTTTGAAACTTGACACAATAATGTAGTTCCAAGTTCTATCTCGATGGTTTGTGTCCTATTGACGTAGCCCGAAGCAGAGACTGACGAGATTCACATTCATTGGAAGGGGTTGCCAAGCTTCCAAAAAACTACGAGTTTCCTGAAATCTCAGCAAACATTTTTTCACCCAATCTTGATGATACTGGAGGGATAATGATCAGTACACCAGTCCCACTTGGCTCACCAAATTTCGTTCTTCTAGGTTAAACCGTTCCTTTGCTGTAACCGTTTTCATGTTTAGGTTTCACTCTGTTTTCTCCTATATGGATACATGTATTTGGAACTCTAAATCAAACACGGTTTGTGCTAGCTCTTTGAAACTTGGCACAATAATGTAGTTCCAAGTTCTATCGCTATGGTTTGTGTCCTATTGATGTAGCCCCAAGCAGAGACTTACGAGAATCACTTTCATTGAAAGGGGTTGCCAAGCTTCCAAAAAACTACGAATTTCCTGAAATCTCAGCAAACATTTTTTCACCCAATCTTGATGGTACTGGCAGGTAATGATCAGTACACCAATCCTACTTGGCTCACCAAATTTCGTTCTTCTAGGTTAAACCGTTCCTTTGCAGTAACCGTTTTCATGTTTAGGTTTCACTCTGTTTTCTCCTATATGGATACATGTAGTTGGAACTCTAAATCAAACACGGTTTGTGCTAGCTCTTTGAAACTTGGCACAATAATGTAGTTCCAAGATCTATCGCTATGGTTTGTGTCCTATTGAAGTATCCTCAAGCAGAAACTGACGAGAATCACTTTAATTGAAAGGGGTTGCCAAGCTTCCAAAAAACTACGAGTTTCCTGAAATCTCAGCAAACATTTTTTCACCCAATCTTGATGATACTTGCAGGTAATGATCAGAACACCAATCCCACAAGGCTCACCAAATTTCGTTCTTCTAGGTTAAACAGTTCCTTTGCAGTAACCGTTTTCATGTTTAGGTTTCACTCTGTTTTCTCCTATATGGATACATGTAGTTGGAACTCTAAATCAAACACGGTTTTTGTTAGCTCTTTGAAACTTGGCACAATAATGTAGTTCCAAGTTCTATCGCTATGGTTTGTGTCCTATTGAAGTAGCCCCAAGCAGAGACTGACGAGAAACACTTTCATTGAAAGGGGTTGCCAAGCTTCCAAAAAACTACGAGTTTCCTGAAATCTCAGCAAACATTTTTTCACCCAATCTTGATGATACTGGAGGGATAATGATCAGTACACCAATCCCACTAGGCTCACCAAATTTAGTTCTTCTACGTTAAACCGTTCCTTTGCAGTAACCGTTTTCATGTTTAGGTTTCACTCTGTTTTCTCCTATATGGATACATGTAGTTGGAACTCTAAATCAAACAAGGTTTGTGCTAGCTCTTTGAAACTTGGCACAATAATGTAGTTCCAAGTTCTATCGCTATGGTTTGTGTCCTATTGACGTAGCCCCAAGCAGAGACTTACGAGAATGACATTCATTGAAAGGGGTTGCCAAGCTTCCAAAAATCTACGAATTTCCTGAAATCTCAGCAAACATTTTTTCACCCAATCTTGATGGTACTGGCAGGTAATGATCAGTACACCAATCCCACTTGGCTCACCAAATTTCGTTCTTCTAGGTTAAACCGTTCCTTTGCAGTAACCGTTTTCATGTTTAGGTTTCACTCTGTTTTCTCCTATATGGATACATGTAGTTGGAACTCTAAATCAAATACGGTTTGTGCTAGCTCTTTGAAACTTGGCACAATAATGTAGTTCCAAGTTCTATCGCTATGGTTTTTTGTCCTATTGAAGTAGCCCCAAGCAGAGAATGACGAGAATCACATTCATTGGAAGGGGTTGCCAAGCTTCCAAAAAAATACGAGTTTCCTGAAATCTCAGCAAACATTTTTTCACCCAATCTTGATGATACTTGCAGGTAATGATCAGTACACCAGTCCCACTTGGCTCAATAAATTTCGTTCTTCTAGGTTAAACCGTTTCTTTGCTGTAACCGTTTTCATGTTTAGGTTTCACTCTGTTTTCTCCTATATGGATACATGTAGTTGGAACTCTAAATCAAACACGGTTTGTGCTAGCTCTTTGAAACTTGCACAATAATGTAGTTCCAAGTTCTATCGCTATGGTTTGTGTCCTATTGAAGTAGCCCCAAGCAGAGAATGACGAGAATCACATTCATTGGAAGGGGTTGCCAAGCTTCCAAAAAACTACGTGTTTCCTGAAATCTCAGCATTTTTTCACCCAATCTTGATGATACTTGCAGGTAATGATCAGTACACCAGTCCCACTTGGTTCACCAAATTTCGTTCTTCTAGGTTAAACCGTTCCTTTGCAGTAACCGTTTTCATGTTTAGGTTTCACTCTGTTTTCTCCTATATGGATACATGTAGTTGGAACTCTAAATCAAACACGGTTTGTGCTAGCTCTTTGAAACTTGGCACAATAATGTAGTTCCAAGTTCTGTCGCTATGGTTTGTGTCCTATTGAAGTAGCCCCAAGCAGAGACTGACGAGAATCACTTTCATTGAAAGGGGTTGCCAAGCTTCCGAAAAACTACGAGTTTCCTGAATTCCAGCAAACATTTATTCATCCAATCTTGATGTTACTTGCAGGTAATGATCAGTACACCAATCCCACTTGGCTCACCAAATTTCGTTCTTCTAGGTTAAACCGTTCCTTTGCAGTAACCGTTTTCATGTTTAGGTTTCACTCTTTTTTCTCCTATATGGATACATGTAGTTGGAACTCTAAATCAAACAGATTTCTGTTAGGTCTTTGAAACTTGGCACAATAATGTAGTTCCAAGTTCTATCGCTATGGTTTGTGTCCTATTGAAGTAGCCCCAAGCAGAGACTGACGAGAATCACATTCATTGAAAGGGGTTGCCAAGCTTCCAAAAAACTACGAGTTTCCTGAAATCTCAGCAAACATTTTTTCACCCAATCTTGATGATACTTGCAGGTAATGATCAGTACACCAGTCCCATTTGGCTCACCAAATTTCGTTCTTCTAGGTTAAACCGTTACTTTGCAGTAACTGTTTTCATGTTTAGGTTTCACTCCGTTTTCTCCTATATGGATACATGTAGTTGGAACTCTAAATCAAACACGGTTTGTGCTAGCTCTTTGAAACTTGGCACAATAATGTAGTTCCAAGTTCTATCCCTATGGTGTGTGTCCTATTGAAGTAGCCCCAAGCAGAGACTGACGAGAATCACATTCATTGAAAGGGGTTGCCAAGCTTCCAAAAAACTACGAATTTCCTGAAATCTCAGCAAACATTTTTTTCACCCAATCTTGATGATACTTGCAGGTAATGATCAGTACACCAGTACCACTTTGCTCACCAAATTTCGTTCTTCTAGGTTAAACCGTTTCCTTTGCCGTAACCGTTTTAATGTTTAGATTTCACTCTGTTTTCTCCTATATGGATACATGTATTTGGAACTCTAAATCAAACACGGTTTGTGCTAGCTCTTTGAAACTTGGCACAATAATGTACTTCCATGTTCTATCGCTATGGTTTGTGTCCCATTGAAGTAGCCCCAAGCAGAGACTGACGAGAATCACATTCATTGAAAGGGGTTGCCAAGCTTGCAAAAAACTATGAGTTTCCTGAAATCTCAGCAAACATTTTTTCACCCAATCTTGATGATACTTGCAGGTAATGATCAGTACACCAGTCCCACTTGGCTCACCAAATTTGGTTCTTCTAGGTTAAACCGTACCTTTGCAGTAAGCGTTTTCATGTTTAGGTTTCACTCTGTTTTCTCCTATATGGATACATGTAGTTGGAACTCTAAATCAAACACGGTTTGTGCTAGCTATTTGAAACTTGGCACAATAATGTAGTTCCAAGTTCTATCACTATGGTTTGTGTCCTATGGAAGTAGCCCCAAGCAGAGACTGACGAGAATCACTTTCATTGAAAGGGGTTGCCAAGCTTCCAAAAAACTACGAGTTTCCTGAAATCTCAGCAAACATTTTTTCACCCAATCTTGATGATACTTGCAGGTAATGATCAGTACACCAGTCCCACTTGGCTCACCAAATTTCGTTCTTCTAGGTTAAACCGTTCCTTTGCTGTAACCGTTTTCATGTTTAGGTTTCACTCTGTTTTCTCCTATATGGATACATGTAGTTGGAACTCTAAATCAAACACGGTTTGTGCTAGCTCTTTGAAACTTGGCACAATAATGTAGTTCCAAGTTCTATCGCTATGGTTTGTGTCCTATTGAAGTAGCCCCAAGCAGAGACTGACGAGAATCACATTCATTGGAAGGGGTTGCCAAGCTTCCAAAAAACTACGAATTTCCTGTAATCTCAGCAAACATTTTTTCACCCAATCTTGATGGTACTGGCAGGTAATGATCAGTACACCAATCCCACTTGGCTCACCAAATTTCGTTTTTCTAGGTTAAACCGTTCCTTTGCAGTAACCGTTTTCATGTTTAGGTTTCACTCTGTTTTCTCCTATATGGATACATGTAGTTGGAACTCTAAATCAAACACGGTTTGTGCTAGCTCTTTGAAACTTGGCACAATAATGTAATTCCAAGTTCTATCTCTATGGTTTGTGTCCTATTGACGTAGCCTCAAGCAGAGACTGACGAGAATCACATTCATTGGAAGGGGTTGCCAAGCTTCCAAAAAACTACGAGTTTCCTGAAATCTCAGCAAACATTTTTTCACCCAATCTTGATGATACTTGCAGGTAATGATCAGTACACCAGTCCCACTTGGCTCACCAAATTTCGTTCTTCTAGGTTAAACCGTTCCTTTGCAGTAACCATTTTCATGTTTAGGTTTCACTCTGTTTTCTCCTATATGGATACATGTAGTTGGAACTCTAAATCAAACACGGTTTGTGCTAGCTCATTGAAACTTGGCACAATAATGTAGTTCCAAGTTCTATCGCTATGGTTTGTGTCCTATTGATGTAGCCCCAAGCAGAGACTTACGAGAATCACATTCATTGGAAGGGGTTGCCAAGCTTCCAAAAAACTACGAGTTTCCTGAAATCTCAGCAAACATTTTTTCACCCAATCTTGATGATACTTGCAGGTAATGATCAGAACAAGAATCCCACAAGGCTCACCAAATTTCGTTCTTCTAGGTTAAACCGTTCCTTTGCAGTAACCGTTTTCATGTTTAGGTTTCACTCTGTTTTCTCCTATATGGATACATGTAGTTGGAACTCTAAATCAAACACGGTTTGTGCTAGCTCTTTGAAACTTGGCACAATAATGTAGTTCCAAGTTCTATCGCTATGGTTTGTGTCCTATTGAAGTAGCCCCAAGCCGAGAATGACGAGAATCACATTCATTGAAAGGGGTTGCCAAGCTTCCAAAAAACTACGAATTTCCTGAAATCTCAGCAAACATTTTTTCACCCAATCTTGATGATACTTGCAGGTAATGATCAGTACACCAGTACCACTTTGCTCACCAAATTTCGTTCTTCTAGGTTAAACCGTTCCTTTGCCGTAACCGTTTTAATGTTTAGATTTCACTCTGTTTTCTCCTATATGGATACATGTATTTGGAACTCTAAATCAAACACGGTTTGTGCTAGCTCTTTGAAACTTGGCACAATAATGTACTTCCATGTTCTATCGCTATGGTTTGTGTCCCATTGAAGTAGCCCCAAGCAGAGACTGACGAGAATCACATTCATTGAAAGGGGTTGCCAAGCTTGCAAAAAACTATGAGTTTCCTGAAATCTCAGCAAACATTTTTTCACCCAATCTTGATGATACTTGCAGGTAATGATCAGTACACCAGTCCCACTTGGCTCACCAAATTTGGTTCTTCTAGGTTAAACCGTACCTTTGCAGTAAGCGTTTTCATGTTTAGGTTTCACTCTGTTTTCTCCTATATGGATACATGTAGTTGGAACTCTAAATCAAACACGGTTTGTGCTAGCTATTTGAAACTTGGCACAATAATGTAGTTCCAAGTTCTATCACTATGGTTTGTGTCCTATGGAAGTAGCCCCAAGCAGAGACTGACGAGAATCACTTTCATTGAAAGGGGTTGCCAAGCTTCCAAAAAACTACGAGTTTCCTGAAATCTCAGCAAACATTTTTTCACCCAATCTTGATGATACTTGCAGGTAATGATCAGTACACCAGTCCCACTTGGCTCACCAAATTTCGTTCTTCTAGGTTAAACCGTTCCTTTGCTGTAACCGTTTTCATGTTTAGGTTTCACTCTGTTTTCTCCTATATGGATACATGTAGTTGGAACTCTAAATCAAACACGGTTTGTGCTAGCTCTTTGAAACTTGGCACAATAATGTAGTTCCAAGTTCTATCGCTATGGTTTGTGTCCTATTGAAGTAGCCCCAAGCAGAGACTGACGAGAATCACATTCATTGGAAGGGGTTGCCAAGCTTCCAAAAAACTACGAATTTCCTGTAATCTCAGCAAACATTTTTTCACCCAATCTTGATGGTACTGGCAGGTAATGATCAGTACACCAATCCCACTTGGCTCACCAAATTTCGTTTTTCTAGGTTAAACCGTTCCTTTGCAGTAACCGTTTTCATGTTTAGGTTTCACTCTGTTTTCTCCTATATGGATACATGTAGTTGGAACTCTAAATCAAACACGGTTTGTGCTAGCTCTTTGAAACTTGGCACAATAATGTAATTCCAAGTTCTATCTCTATGGTTTGTGTCCTATTGACGTAGCCTCAAGCAGAGACTGACGAGAATCACATTCATTGGAAGGGGTTGCCAAGCTTCCAAAAAACTACGAGTTTCCTGAAATCTCAGCAAACATTTTTTCACCCAATCTTGATGATACTTGCAGGTAATGATCAGTACACCAGTCCCACTTGGCTCACCAAATTTCGTTCTTCTAGGTTAAACCGTTCCTTTGCAGTAACCATTTTCATGTTTAGGTTTCACTCTGTTTTCTCCTATATGGATACATGTAGTTGGAACTCTAAATCAAACACGGTTTGTGCTAGCTCATTGAAACTTGGCACAATAATGTAGTTCCAAGTTCTATCGCTATGGTTTGTGTCCTATTGATGTAGCCCCAAGCAGAGACTTACGAGAATCACATTCATTGGAAGGGGTTGCCAAGCTTCCAAAAAACTACGAGTTTCCTGAAATCTCAGCAAACATTTTTTCACCCAATCTTGATGATACTTGCAGGTAATGATCAGAACAAGAATCCCACAAGGCTCACCAAATTTCGTTCTTCTAGGTTAAACCGTTCCTTTGCAGTAACCGTTGTCATGTTTAGGTTTCACTCTGTTTTCTCCTATATGGATACATGTAGTTGGAACTCTAAATCAAACACGGTGTGTGCTAGCTCTTTGAAACTTGACACAATAATGTAGTTCCAAGTTCTATCTCGATGGTTTGTGTCCTATTGACGTAGCCCCAAGCAGAGACTGACGAGATTCACATTCATTGGAAGGGGTTGCCAAGCTTCCAAAAATCTACGAGTTTCCTGAAATCTCAGCAAACATTTTTTCACCCAATCTTGATGATCCTTGCAGGTAATGATCAGTACACCAGTCCCACTTGGCTCAATAAATTTCGTTCTTCTAGGTTAAACCGTTTCTTTGCTGTAACCGTTTTCATGTTTAGGTTTCACTCTGTTTTCTCCTATATGGATACATGTAGTTGGAACTCTAAATCAAACACGGTTTGTGCTAGCTCTTTGAAACTTGGCACAATAATGTAGTTCCAAGTTCTGTCACTATGGTTTATGTCCTATTGAAGTAGCCCCAAGCAGAGACTGACGAGAATCACTTTCATTGAAAGGGGTTGCCAAGCTTCCGAAAAACTACGAGTTTCCTGAATTCCAGCAAACATTTATTCATCCAATCTTGATGTTACTTGCAGGTAATGATCAGTACACCAATCCCACTTGGCTCACCAAATTTCGTTCTTCTAGGTTAAACCGTTCCTTTGCAGTAACCGTTTTCATGTTTAGGTTTCACTCTGTTTTCTCCTATATGGATACATGTAGTTGGAACTCTAAATCAAACAGATTTCTGTTAGGTCTTTGAAACTTGGCACAATAATGTAGTTCCAAGTTCTATCGCTATGGTTTGTGTCCTATTGAAGTAGCCCCAAGCAGAGACTGACGAGAATCACATTCATTGAAAGGGGTTGCCAAGCTTCCAAAAAACTACGAGTTTCCTGAAATCTCAGCAAACATTTTTTCACCCAATCTTGATGATACTTGCAGGTAATGATCAGTACACCAGTCCCACTTGGCTCACCAAATTTCGTTCTTCTAGGTTAAACCGTTACTTTGCAGTAACTGTTTTCATGTTTAGGTTTCACTCTGTTTTCTCCTATATGGATACATGTAGTTGGAACTCTAAATCAAACACGGTTTGTGCTAGCTCTTTGAAACTTGGCACAATAATGTAGTTCCAAGTTCTATCCCTATGGTGTGTGTCCTATTGAAGTAGCCCCAAGCAGAGACTGACGAGAATCACATTCATTGAAAGGGGTTGCCAAGCTTCCAAAAAACTACGAATTTCCTGAAATCTCAGCAAACATTTTTTCACCCAATCTTGATGATACTTGCAGGTAATGATCAGTACACCAGTACCACTTTGCTCACCAAATTTCGTTCTTCTAGGTTAAACCGTTCCTTTGCCGTAACCGTTTTAATGTTTAGATTTCACTCTGTTTTCTCCTATATGGATACATGTATTTGGAACTCTAAATCAAACACGGTTTGTGCTAGCTCTTTGAAACTTGGCACAATAATGTACTTCCATGTTCTATCGCTATGGTTTGTGTCCCATTGAAGTAGCCCCAAGCAGAGACTGACGAGAATCACATTCATTGAAAGGGGTTTCCAAGCTTGCAAAAAACTATGAGTTTCCTGAAATCTCAGCAAACATTTTTTCACCCAATCTTGATGATACTTGCAGGTAATGATCAGTACACCAGTCCCACTTGGCTCACCAAATTTGGTTCTTCTAGGTTAAACCGTACCTTTGCAGGAAGCGTTTTCATGTTTAGGTTTCAATCTGTTTTCTCCTATATGGATACATGTAGTTGGAACTCTAAATCAAACACTTTTTGTGCTAGCTATTTGAAACTTGCCACAATAATGTAGTTCCAAGTTCTATCACTATGGTTTGTGTCCTATGGAAGTAGCCCCAAGCAGAGACTGACGAGAATCACTTTCATTGAAAGGGGTTGCCAAGCTTCCAAAAAACTACGAGTTTCCTGAAATCTCAGCAAACATTTTTTCACCCAATCTTGATGGTACTGGCAGGTAATGATCAGTACACCAATCCCACTTGGCTCACCAAATTTCGTTTTTCTAGGTTAAACCGTTCCTTTGCAGTAACCGTTTTCATGTTTAGGTTTCACTCTGTTTTCTCCTATATGGATACATGTAGTTGGAACTCTAAATCAAACACGGTTTGTGCTAGCTCTTTGAAACTTGGCACAATAATGTAGTTCCAAGTTCTATCTCTATGGTTTGTGTCCTATTGACGTAGCCTCAAGCAGAGACTGACGAGAATCACATTCATTGG
This sequence comes from Urocitellus parryii, assembly GCF_045843805.1. NCBI lineage: Eukaryota > Metazoa > Chordata > Mammalia > Rodentia > Sciuridae > Urocitellus > Urocitellus parryii. The sequence continues at coordinate 6,791 of NW_027552764.1, read as the reverse complement.
AAGGGGTTGCCAAGCTTCCAAAAAACTACGAGTTTCCTGAAATCTCAGCAAACATTTTTTCACCCAATCTTGATGATACTTGCAGGTAATGATCAGTACACCAGTCCCACTTGGCTCACCAAATTTGGTTCTTCTAGGTTAAACCGTTCCTTTGCAGTAACCATTTTCATGTTTAGGTTTCACTCTGTTTTCTCCTATATGGATACATGTAGTTGGAACTCTAAATCAAACACGGTTTGTGCTAGCTCATTGAAACTTGGCACAATAATGTAGTTCCAAGTTCTATCGCGATGGTTTGTGTCCTATTGATGTAGCCCCAAGCAGAGACTTACGAGAATCACATTCATTGGAAGGGGTTGCCAAGCTTCCAAAAAACTACGAGTTTCCTGAAATCTCAGCAAACATTTTTTCACCCAATCTTGATGATACTTGCAGGTAATGATCAGAACAAGAATCCCACAAGGCTCACCAAATTTCGTTCTTCTAGGTTAAACCGTTCCTTTGCAGTAACCGTTTTCATGTTTAGGTTTCACTCTGTTTTCTCCTATATGGATACATGTAGTTGGAACTCTAAATCAAACACGGTTTGTGCTAGCTCTTTGAAACTTGGCACAATAATGTAGTTCCAAGTTCTATCGCTATGGTTTGTGTCCTATTGAAGTAGCCCCAAGCCGAGAATGACGAGAATCACATTCATTGGAAGGGGTTGCCAAGCTTCCAAAAAACTACGAGTTTCCTGAAATCTCAGCAAACATTTTTTCACTCAATCTTGATGATACTTGCAGGTAATGATCAGTACACCAGTCCCACTTGGCTCACCAAATTTCGTTCTTCTAGGTTAAACCGTTCCTTTGCAGTAACCGTTGTCATGTTTAGGTTTCACTCTGTTTTCTCCTATATGGATACATGTAGTTGGAACTCTAAATCAAACACGGTGTGTGCTAGCTCTTTGATACTTGACACAATAATATAGTTCCAAGTTCTATCTCGATGGTTTGTGTCCTATTGACGTAGCCCCAAGCAGAGACTGACGAGATTCACATTCATTGGAAGGGGTTGCCAAGGCTTCCAAAAAACTACGAGTTTCCTGAAATCTCAGCAAACATTTTTTCACCCAATCTTGATGATATTTGGTGGTAATGATCAGTACACCAGTCCCACATGGCTCACCAAATTTCGTTCTTCTAGGTTAAACCGTTACTTTGCAGTAACTGTTTTCATGTTTAGGTTTCACTCTGTTTTCTCCTATATGGATACATGTATTTGGAACTCTAAATCAAACACGGTTTGTGCTAGCTCTTTGAAACTTGGCACAATAATGTAGTTCCAAGTTCTATCGCTTTGGTTTGTGTCCTATTGAAGTAGCCCCAAGCAGAGACTGACGAGAATCACTTTCATTGAAAGGGATTGCCAATCTTCCGAAAACTACGAGTTTCCTGAAATCTCAGCAAAAATTTTTTCACCCAATCTTGATGATACTGACAGGTAATGATAAGTTCACCAATCCCACTTGGCTCTCCAAATTTCGTTCTTCTAGATTAAACCGTTCCTTTGCAGTAACCGTTTTCATGTTTCGATTTCACTCTGTTTTCTCCTATATGGATACATGTAGTTGGAACTCTAAATCAAACACGGTTTGTGCTAGCTCTTTGAAACTTGGCACAATAATGTAGTTCCAAGTTCTATCGCTATGGTTTGTGTCCTATTGACGTAGCCCCAAGCAGAGACTGACGAGAATCACTTTCATTGAAAGGGGTTGCCAAGCTTCCAAAAAACTACGAGTTTCCTGAAATCTCAGCAAACATTTTTTCACCCAATCTTGATGATACTGGAGGGATAATGATCAGTACACCAATCCCACTAGGCTCACCAAATTTAGTTCTTCTAAGTTAAACCGTTCCTTTGCAGTAACCGTTTTCATGTTTAGGTTTCACTCTGTTTTCTCCTATATGGATACATGTAGTTGGAACTCTAAATCAAACACGGTTTGTGCTAGCTCTTTGATACTTGGCACAATAATGTAGTTCCAAGTTCTATCGCTATGGTCTGTGTCTTATTGACGTAGACCCAAGCAGAGACTTACGAGAATGACAATCATTAAAAGGGGTTGCCAAGCTTCCAAAAAACTACGAATTTCCTGAAATCTCAGCAAACATTTTTTCACCCAATCTTGATGGTACTGGCAGGTAATGATCAGTACACCAATCCCACTTGGCTCACCAAATTTCGTTCTTCTAGGTTAAACCGTTCTTTTGCAGTAACCGTTTTCATGTTTAGGTTTCACTCTGTTTTCTCCTATATGGATACATGTAGTTGGAACTCTAAATCAAATACGGTTTGTGCTAGCTCTTTGAAACTTGGCCCAATAATGTAGTTCCAAGTTCTATCGCTATGGTTTGTGTCCTATTGAAGTAGCCACAAGCAGAGAATGACGAGAATCACATTCATTGGAAGGGGTTGCCAAGCTTCCAAAAAACTACGAGTTGCCTGAAATCTCAGCAAACATTTTTTCACCCAATCTTGATGATACTTGCAGGTAATGATCAGTACACCAGTCCCACTTGGCTCACCAAATTTCGTTCTTCTAGGTTAAACCGTTCCTTTGCTGTAACCGTTTTCATGTTTAGGTTTCACTCTGTTTTTCTCCTATATGGATACATGTGTTTGGAACTCTAAATCAAACACGGTTTGTGCTAGCTCTTTGAAACTTGGCACAATAATGTAGTTCCAAGTTCTATCGCTATGGTTTGTGTCCTATTGATGTAGCCCCATGCAGAGACTTACGAGAATCACTTTCATTGAAAGGGGTTGCCAAGCTTCCAAAAAACTACGAATTTCCTGAAATCTCAGCAAACATTTTTTCACCCAATCTTGATGGTACTGGCAGGTAATGATCAGTACACCAATCCCACTTGGCCCACCAAATTTCGTTCTTCTAGGTTAAACCGTTCCTTTGCAGTAACCGTTTTCATGTTTAGGTTTCACTCTGTTTTCTCCTACATGGATACATGTAGTTGGAACTCTAAATCAAATACGGTTTGTGCTAGCTCTTTGAAACTTGGCCCAATAATGTAGTTCCAAGTTCTATCGCTATGGTTTGTGTCCTATTGAAGTAGCCCCAAGCAGAGAATGACGAGAATCACATTCATTGGAAGGGGTTGCCAAGCTTCCAAAAAACTACGAGTTGCCTGAAATCTCAGCAAACATTTTTTCACCCAATCTTGATGATACTTGCAGGTAATGATCAGTACACCAGTCCCACTTGGCTCACCAAATTTCGTTCTTCTAGGTTAAACCGTTCCTTTGCAGTAACCGTTTTCATGTTTAGGTTTCACTCTGTTTTCTCCTATATGGATACATGTATTTGGAACTCTAAATCAAACACGGTTTGTGCTAGCTCTTTGAAACTTGGCACAATAATGTAGTTCCAAGTTCTATCGCTATGGTTTGTGTCCTATTGATGTAGCCCCAAGCAGAGACTTACGAGAATCACTTTCATTGAAAGGGGTTGCCAAGCTTCCAAAAAACTACGAATTTCCTGAAATCTCAGCAAACATTTTTTCACCCAATCTTGATGGTACTGGCAGGTAATGATCAGTACACCAATCCTACTTGGCTCACCAAATTTCGTTCTTCTAGGTTAAACCGTTCCTTTGCAGTAACCGTTTTCATGTTTAGGTTTCACTCTGTTTTCTCCTATATGGATACATGTAGTTGGAACTCTAAATCAAACACGGTTTGTGCTAGCTCTTTGAAACTTGGCACAATAATGTAGTTCCAAGATCTATCGCTATGGTTTGTGTCCTATTGAAGTAGCCCCAAGCAGAGACTGACGAGAATCACTTTAATTGAAAGGGGTTGCCAAGCTTCCAAAAAACTACGAGTTTCCTGAAATCTCAGCAAACATTTTTTCACCCAATCTTGATGATACTGGAGGGATAATGATCAGTACACCAATCCCACTAGGCTCACCAAATTTAGTTCTTCTACGTTAAACCGTTCCTTTGCAGTAACCGTTTTCATGTTTAGGTTTCACTCTGTTTTCTCCTATATGGATACATGTAGTTGGAACTCTAAATCAAACAAGGTTTGTGCTAGCTCTTTGAAACTTGGCACAATAATGTAGTTCCAAGTTCTATCGCTATGGTTTGTGTCCTATTGACGTAGCCCCAAGCAGAGACTGACGAGAAACACTTTCATTGAAAGGGGTTGCCAAGCTTCCAAAAAACTACGAGTTTCCTGAAATCTCAGCAAACATTTTTTCACCCAATCTTGATGATACTGGCAGGTAATGATCAGTACACCAATCCCACTATGCTCACCAAATTTCGTTCTTCTAGGTTAAACCGTTCCTTTGCAGTAACCGTTTTCATGTTTAGGTTTCACTCTGTTTTCTCCTATATGGATACATGTAGTTGGAACTCTAAATCAAACACGGTTTGTGCTAGCTCTTTGAAACTTGGCACAATAATGTAGTTCCAAGTTCTATCGCTATGGTTTTTTGTCCTATTGAAGTAGCCCCAAGCAGAGACTGACGAGAATCACATTCATTGGAAGGGGTTGCCAAGCTTCCAAAAAACTACGAGTTGCCTGAAATCTCAGCAAACATTTTTTCACCCAATCTTGATGATACTTGCAGGTAATGATCAGTACACCAGTCCCACTTGGCTCAATAAATTTCGTTCTTCTAGGTTAAACCGTTTCTTTGCTGTAACCGTTTTCATGTTTAGGTTTCACTCTGTTTTCTCCTATATGGATACATGTAGTTGGAACTCTAAATCAAACACGGTTTGTGCTAGCTCTTTGAAACTTGCACAATAATGTAGTTCCAAGTTCTATCGCTATGGTTTGTGTCCTATTGAAGTAGCCCCAAGCAGAGACTGACGAGAATCACATTCATTGGAAGGGGTTGCCAAGCTTCCAAAAAACTACGTGTTTCCTGAAATCTCAGCATTTTTTCACCCAATCTTGATGATACTTGCAGGTAATGATCAGTACACCAGTCCCACTTGGCTCACCAAATTTCGTTCTTCTAGGTTAAACCGTTCCTTTGCAGTAACCGTTTTCATGTTTAGGTTTCACTCTGTTTTCTCCTATATGGATACATGTAGTTGGAACTCTAAATCAAACACGGTTTGTGCTAGCTCTTTGAAACTTGGCACAATAATGTAGTTCCAAGTTCTGTCGCTATGGTTTGTGTCCTATTGAAGTAGCCCCAAGCAGAGACTGACGAGAATCACTTTCATTGAAAGGGGTTGCCAAGCTTCCGAAAAACTACGAGTTTCCTGAATTCCAGCAAACATTTATTCATCCAATCTTGATGTTACTTGCAGGTAATGATCAGTACACCAATCCCACTTGGCTCACCAAATTTCGTTCTTCTAGGTTAAACCGTTCCTTTGCAGTAACCGTTTTCATGTTTAGGTTTCACTCTGTTTTCTCCTATATGGATACATGTAGTTGGAACTCTAAATCAAACAGATTTCTGTTAGGTCTTTGAAACTTGGCACAATAATGTAGTTCCAAGTTCTATCGCTATGGTTTGTGTCCTATTGAAGTAGCCCCAAGCAGAGACTGACGAGAATCACATTCATTGAAAGGGGTTGCCAAGCTTCCAAAAAACTACGAGTTTCCTGAAATCTCAGCAAACATTTTTTCACCCAATCTTGATGATACTTGCAGGTAATGATCAGTACACCAGTCCCACTTGGCTCACCAAATTTCGTTCTTCTAGGTTAAACCGTTACTTTGCAGTAACTGTTTTCATGTTTAGGTTTCACTCTGTTTTCTCCTATATGGATACATGTAGTTGGAACTCTAAATCAAACACGGTTTGTGCTAGCTCTTTGAAACTTGGCACAATAATGTAGTTCCAAGTTCTATCCCTATGGTGTGTGTCCTATTGAAGTAGCCCCAAGCAGAGACTGACGAGAATCACATTCATTGAAAGGGGTTGCCAAGCTTCCAAAAAACTACGAATTTCCTGAAATCTCAGCAAACATTTTTTCACCCAATCTTGATGATACTTGCAGGTAATGATCAGTACACCAGTACCACTTTGCTCACCAAATTTCGTTCTTCTAGGTTAAACCGTTCCTTTGCCGTAACCGTTTTAATGTTTAGATTTCACTCTGTTTTCTCCTATATGGATACATGTATTTGGAACTCTAAATCAAACACGGTTTGTGCTAGCTCTTTGAAACTTGGCACAATAATGTACTTCCGTGTTCTATCGCTATGGTTTGTGTCCCATTGAAGTAGCCCCAAGCAGAGACTGACGAGAATCACATTCATTGAAAGGGGTTGCCAAGCTTGCAAAAAACTATGAGTTTCCTGAAATCTCAGCAAACATTTTTTCACCCAATCTTGATGATACTTGCAGGTAATGATCAGTACACCAGTCCCACTTGGCTCACCAAATTTGGTTCTTCTAGGTTAAACCGTACCTTTGCAGTAACCGTTTTCATGTTTAGGTTTCACTCTGTTTTCTCCTATATGGATAAATGTATTTGGAACTCTAAATCAAACACGGTTTGTGCTAGCTCTTTGAAACTTGGCACAATAATGTAGTTCCAAGTTCTATCGCTATGGTTTGTGTCCTATGGAAGTAGCCCCAAGCAGAGACTGACGAGAATCACTTTCATTGAAAGGGGTTGCCAAGCTTCCAAAAAACTACGAGTTTCCTGAAATCTCAGCAAACATTTTTTCACCCAATCTTGATGATACTTGCAGGTAATGATCAGTACACCAATCCCACTTGGCTCACCAAATTTCGTTCTTCTAGGTTAAAC
>NW_027552763.1:0-59107 GCF_045843805.1 Urocitellus parryii | reverse complement strand
TGATTTAGAGTTCCAACTACATGTATCCATATAGGAGAAAACAGAGTGAAACCTAAACATGAAAACGGTTACTGCAAAGGAACGGTTTAACCTAGAAGAACGAAATTTGGTGAGCCAAGTGGGATTGGTGTACTGATTATTAAATAGAAGTATCATCAAGATTGGGTTAAAAAATGTTTGCTGAGATTTCAGGAAACTCGTAGTTTTTTGGAAGCTTGGCAACCCCTTTCAATGAAAGCTATTCTCGTCAGTCTCTGCTTGGGGCTACTTCAATAGCACACAAACCATAGCGATAGAACTTGGAACTACATTATTGTGCCAAGTTTCAAAGAGCTAGCACAAACCGTGTTTGATTTAGAGTTCCAACTACATGTATCCATATAGGAGAAAACAGAGTGAAACCTAAACATGAAAATGGTTACTGCAAAGGAACGGTTTAACCTAGAAGAACGAAATTTGGTGAGCCAAGGTGGATTGGTGTACTGATCATTAAATGGAAGTATCATCAAGATTGGGTGAAAAAATGTTAGCTGAGATTTCAGGAATATCGTAGTTTTTTGGAAGCTTGACAACCCCTTTCAATGAAAGGGATTCTCGTCAGTCTCTGCTTGGGGCTACTTCAATAGCACACAAACCATAGCGATAGAACTTGGAACTACATTATTGTGCCAAGTTTCAAAGAGCTAGCACAAACCGTGTTTGATTTAGAGTTCCAACTACATGTATCCATATAGGAGAAAACAGAGTGAAACCTAAACATGAAAACGGTTACTGCAAAGGAACGGTTTAACCTAGAAGAACGAAATTTGGTGAGCCAAGTGGGATTCGTGTACTGATCACTACCTGCAAGTATCATCAAGATTGGGTGAAAAAATGTTTGCTGAGATTTCAGGAAACTCGCAGTTTTTTGGAAGCTTGGCAACCCTTTTCAATGAAAGGGATTCTCGTCAGTCTCTGCTTGGGGCTACTTCAATAGCACACAAACCATAGCGATAGAACTTGGAACTACATTCTTGTGCCAAGTTTCAAAGAGCTAGCACAAACCGTGTTTGATTTAGAGTTCCAACTACATGTATCCATATAGGAGAAAACAGAGTGAAACCTAAACATGAATACGGTTACTGCAAAGGAACGGTTTAACCTAGAAGAACGAAATTTGGTGAGCCAAGTGGGATTGGTGTACTGATAATTAAATAGAAGTATCATCAAGATTGGGTGAAAAAATGTTTGCTGAGATTTCAGGAAACTCGCAGTTTTTTGGAAGCTTGGCAACCCCTTTCAATGAAAGGGATTCTCGTCAGTCTCTGCTTGGGGCTACTTCAATAGCACACAAACCATAGCGATAGAACTTGGAACTACATTATTGTGCCAAGTTTCAAAGAGCTAGCACAAACCGTGTTTGATTTAGAGTTCCAACTACATGTATCCATATAGGAGAAAACAGAGTGAAACCTAAACATGAAAACGTTACTGCAAAGGAACGGTTTAACCTAGAAGAACGAAATTTGGTGAGCCAAGTGGGATTCGTGTACTGATCACTACCTGCAAGTATCATCAAGATTGGGTGAAAAAATGTTTGCTGAGATTTCACGAAACTCGCAGTATTTTGGAAGCTTGGCAACCCCTTTCAATGAAAGGGATTCTCGTCAGTCTCTGCTTGGGGCTACTTCAATAGCACACAAACCATAGCGATAGAACTTGGAACTACATTATTGTGCCAAATTTCAAAGAGCTAGCACAAACCGTGTTTGATTTAGAGTTCCAAATACATGTATCCATATGGGAGAAAACAGAGTGAAACCTAAACATGAAAACGGTTACTGCAAAGGAAGGGATTAACCTAGAAGAACGAAATTTGGTGAGCCAAGTGGGATTCGTGTACTGATCACTACCTGCAAGTATCATCAAGATTGGGTGAAAAAATGTTTCCTGAGATTTCAGGAAACTCGTAGTTTTTTTGGAAGCTTGATAACCCCTTTCAATGAAAGGGATTCTCGTCAGTCTCTGCTTGGAGCTACTTCAAAAGCACACAAATCATAGCGACAGAACTTGGAACGACATTATTGTGCCAAGTTTCAAAGAGCTAGCACAAACCGTGTTTGATTTAGAGTTCCAACTACATGTATCCATATAGGAGAAAACAGAGTGAAACCTAAACATTAAAACGGTTACTGCAAAGGAACGGTTTAACCTAGAAGAACGATATTTGGTGAGCCAAGTGGGATTGGTGTACTGATCATTAAATGGAAGTATCATCAAGATTGGGTGAAAAAATGTTAGCTGAGATTTCAGGAAACTCGTAGTTTTTTGGAAGCTTGATAACCCCTTTCAATGAAAGGCATTCTCGTCAGTCTCTGCTTGGGGCTACTTCAATAGCACACAAACTATAGCCATAGAACTTGGAACTACATTATTGTGCCAAGTTTCAAAGAGCTAGCACAAACCGTGTTTGATTTAGAGTTCCAACTACATGTATCCATATAGGAGAAAACAGAGTGAAACCTAAACATGAAAACGGTTACTGCAAAGGAACGGTTTAACCTAGAAGAACGAAATTTAGTGAGCCAAGTGAGATTCGTGTACTGATCACTACCTGCAAGTATCATCAAGATTGGGTGAAAAAATGTTAGCTGAGATTTCAGGAAACTCGTAGTTTTTTGGAAGCTTGGCAACCCCTTTCAATGAAAGGGATTCTCATCAGTCTCTGCTTGGGGCTACTTCAATAGCACACAAACCATAGCCATAGAACTTGGAACTACATTATTGTGCCAAGTTTCAAAGAGCTAGCACAAACCGTGCTTGATTTAGAGTTCCAACTACATGTATCCATATAGGAGAAAACAGAGTGAAACCTAAACATGAAAACGATTACTGCAAAGGAACGGTTTAACCTAGAAGAACGAAATTTGGTGAGCCAAGTGGGATTGGTGTACTGATCATTAAATGGAAGTATCATCAAGATTGGGTGAAAAAATGTTTGCTGAGATTTCAGGAAACTTGTAGTTTTTTGGATGCTTGGCAACCACTTTCTATGAAAGGGATTCTCGTCAGTCTCTGCTTGGGGCTACTTCAATAGCACACAAACCATAGCGATAGAACTTGGAACTACATTATTGTGCCAAGTTTCAAAGAGCTAGCACAAACCGTGTTTGATTTAGATTTCCAACTACATGTATCCATATAGGAGAAAACAGAGTGAAACCTAAATATGAAAACGATTACTGCAAAGGAACGGTTTAACCTAGAAGAACGAAATTTGGTGAGCCAAGTGGGATTGGTGTACTGATCATTAAATGGAAGTATCATCAAGACTGGGTGAAAAAATGTTTGCTGAGATTTCAGGATACTCGCAGTTTTTTGGAAGCCTGGCAACCCCTTTCTATGAAAGTGATTCTCGTCAGTCTCTGCTTGGGGCTACTTCAATAGCACACAATCCATAGCGATACAACTTGGAACTACATTATTGTGCCAAGTTTCAAAGAGCTAGCACAAACCGTGTTTGATTTAGAGTTCCAACTACATGTATCCATATAGGAGAAAACAGAGTGAAACCTAAACATGAAAACGGTTACTGCAAAGGAACGGTTTAACCTAGAAGAACGAAATTTGGTGAGCCAAGTGGGATTGGTGTACTGATTATTAAATAGAAGTATCATCAAGATTGGGTTAAAAAATGTTTGCTGAGATTTCAGGAAACTCGTAGTTTTTTGGAAGCTTGGCAACCCCTTTCAATGAAAGCTATTCTCGTCAGTCTCTGCTTGGGGCTACTTCAATAGCACACAAACCATAGCGATAGAACTTGGAACTACATTCTTGTGCCAAGTTTCAAAGAGCTAGCACAAACCGTGTTTGTTTTAGAGTTCCAACTACATGTATCCATATAGGAGAAAACAGAGTGAAACCTAAACATGAAAATGGTTGCTGCAAAGGAACGGTTTAACCTAGAAGAACGAAATTTGGTGAGCCAAGGTGGATTGGTGTACTGATCATTAAATGGAAGTATCATCAAGATTGGGTGAAAAAATGTTAGCTGAGATTTCAGGAATATCGTAGTTTTTTGGAAGCTTGACAACCCCTTTCAATGAAAGGGATTCTCGTCAGTCTCTGCTTGGGGCTACTTCAATAGCACACAAACCATAGCGATAGAACTTGGAACTACATTATTGTGCCAAGTTTCAAAGAGCTAGCACAAACCGTGTTTGATTTAGAGTTCCAACTACATGTATCCATATAGGAGAAAACAGAGTGAAACCTAAACATGAAAACGGTTACTGCAAAGGAACGGTTTAACCTAGAAGAACGAAATTTGGTGAGCCAAGTGGGATTCGTGTACTGATCACTACATGCAAGTGTCATCAAGATTGGGTGAAAAAATGTTTGCTGAGATTTCAGGAAACTCGCAGTTTTTTGGAAGCTTGGCAACCCTTTTCAATGAAAGGGATTCTCGTCAGTCTCTGCTTGGGGCTACTTCAATAGCACACAAACCATAGCGATAGAACTTGGAACTACATTCTTGTGCCAAGTTTCAAAGAGCTAGCACAAACCGTGTTTGATTTAGAGTTCCAACTACATGTATCCATATAGGAGAAAACAGAGTGAAACCTAAACATGAATACGGTTACTGCAAAGGAACGGTTTAACCTAGAAGAACGAAATTTGGTGAGCCAAGTGGGATTGGTGTACTGATCATTAAATGGAAGTATCATCAAGACTGGGTGAAAAAATGTTTGCTGAGATTTCAGGAAACTCGCAGTTTTTTGGAAGCCTGGCAACCCCATTCTATGAAAGGGATTCTCTTCAGTCTCTGCTTGGGGCTACTTCAATAGCACACAAACCATAGCCGTAGAACTTGGAACTACATTCTTGTGCCAAGTTTCAAAGAGCTAGCACAAACCGTGTTTGATTTAGAGTTCCAACTACATGTATCCATATAGGAGAAAACAGAGTGAAACCTAAACATGAAAACGGTTACTGCAAAGGAACGGTTTAACCTAGAAGAACGAAATTTGGTGAGCCAAGTGGGATTCGTGTACTGATCACTACCTGCAAGTATCATCAAGATTGGGTGAAAAAATGTTTGCTGAGATTTCACGAAACTCGCAGTATTTTGGAAGCTTGGCAACCCCTTTCAATGAAAGGGATTCTCGTCAGTCTCTGCTTGGGGCTACTTCAATAGCACACAAACCATAGCGATAGAACTTGGAACTACATTATTGTGCCAAATTTCAAAGAGCTAGCACAAACCGTGTTTGATTTAGAGTTCCAAATACATGTATCCATATGGGAGAAAACAGAGTGAAACCTAAACATGAAAACGGTTACTGCAAAGGAAGGGATTAACCTAGAAGAACGAAATTTGGTGAGCCAAGTGGGATTCGTGTACTGATCACTACCTGCAAGTATCATCAAGATTGGGTGAAAAAATGTTTCCTGAGATTTCAGGAAACTCGTAGTTTTTTGGAAGCTTGATAACCCCTTTCAATGAAAGGGATTCTCGTCAGTCTCTGCTTGGAGCTACTTCAAAAGCACACAAATCATAGCGACAGAACTTGGAACGACATTATTGTGCCAAGTTTCAAAGAGCTAGCACAAACCGTGTTTGATTTAGAGTTCCAACTACATGTATCCATATAGGAGAAAACAGAGTGAAACCTAAACATTAAAACGGTTACTGCAAAGGAACGGTTTAACCTAGAAGAACGATATTTGGTGAGCCAAGTGGGATTGGTGTACTGATCATTAAATGGAAGTATCATCAAGATTGGGTGAAAAAATGTTAGCTGAGATTTCAGGAAACTCGTAGTTTTTTGGAAGCTTGATAACCCCTTTCAATGAAAGGCATTCTCGTCAGTCTCTGCTTGGGGCTACTTCAATAGCACACAAACTATAGCCATAGAACTTGGAACTACATTATTGTGCCAAGTTTCAAAGAGCTAGCACAAACCGTGTTTGATTTAGAGTTCCAACTACATGTATCCATATAGGAGAAAACAGAGTGAAACCTAAACATGAAAACGGTTACTGCAAAGGAACGGTTTAACCTAGAAGAACGAAATTTAGTGAGCCAAGTGAGATTCGTGTACTGATCACTACCTGCAAGTATCATCAAGATTGGGTGAAAAAATGTTAGCTGAGATTTCAGGAAACTCGTAGTTTTTTGGAAGCTTGGCAACCCCTTTCAATGAAAGGGATTCTCATCAGTCTCTGCTTGGGGCTACTTCAATAGCACACAAACCATAGCCATAGAACTTGGAACTACATTATTGTGCCAAGTTTCAAAGAGCTAGCACAAACCGTGCTTGATTTAGAGTTCCAACTACATGTATCCATATAGGAGAAAACAGAGTGAAACCTAAACATGAAAACGATTACTGCAAAGGAACGGTTTAACCTAGAAGAACGAAATTTGGTGAGCCAAGTGGGATTGGTGTACTGATCATTAAATGGAAGTATCATCAAGATTGGGTGAAAAAATGTTTGCTGAGATTTCAGGAAACTTGTAGTTTTTTGGATGCTTGGCAACCACTTTCTATGAAAGGGATTCTCGTCAGTCTCTGCTTGGGGCTACTTCAATAGCACACAAACCATAGCGATAGAACTTGGAACTACATTATTGTGCCAAGTTTCAAAGAGCTAGCACAAACCGTGTTTGATTTAGATTTCCAACTACATGTATCCATATAGGAGAAAACAGAGTGAAACCTAAATATGAAAACGATTACTGCAAAGGAACGGTTTAACCTAGAAGAACGAAATTTGGTGAGCCAAGTGGGATTGGTGTACTGATCATTAAATGGAAGTATCATCAAGACTGGGTGAAAAAATGTTTGATGAGATTTCAGGATACTCGCAGTTTTTTGGAAGCCTGGCAACCCCTTTCTATGAAAGGGATTCTCGTCAGTCTCTGCTTGGGGCTACTTCAATAGCACACAAACCACAGCGATAGAACTTGAAACTACATTATTGTGCCAAGTTTCAAAGAGCTAGCACAAACCGTGTTTGATTTAGAGTTCCAACTACATGTATCTATATAGGAGAAAACAGAGTGAAACCTAAACATGAAAACGGTTACTGCAAAGGAACGTTTTAACCTAGAAGAACGAAATTTGGTGAGCCAACTGGGATTGGTGTACTGATCATTAAATGGAAGTATCATCAAGACTGGGTGAAAAAATGTTTGCTGAGATTTCAGGATACTCGCAGTTTTTGGAAGCCTGGCAACCCCTTTCTATGAAAGTGATTCTCGTCAGTCTCTGCTTGGGGCTACTTCAATAGCACACAATCCATAGCGATACAACTTGGAACTACATTATTGTGCCAAGTTTCAAAGAGCTAGCACAAACCGTGTTTGATTTAGAGTTCCAACTACATGTATCCATATAGGAGAAAACAGAGTGAAACCTAAACATGAAAACGGTTACTGCAAAGGAACGGTTTAACCTAGAAGAACGAAATTTGGTGAGCCAAGTGGGATTGGTGTACTGATTATTAAATAGAAGTATCATCAAGATTGGGTTAAAAAATGTTTGCTGAGATTTCAGGAAACTCGTAGTTTTTTGGAAGCTTGGCAACCCCTTTCAATGAAAGCTATTCTCGTCAGTCTCTGCTTGGGGCTACTTCAATAGCACACAAACCATAGCGATAGAACTTGGAACTACATTCTTGTGCCAAGTTTCAAAGAGCTAGCACAAACCGTGTTTGTTTTAGAGTTCCAACTACATGTATCCATATAGGAGAAAACAGAGTGAAACCTAAACATGAAAATGGTTGCTGCAAAGGAACGGTTTAACCTAGAAGAACGAAATTTGGTGAGCCAAGGTGGATTGGTGTACTGATCATTAAATGGAAGTATCATCAAGATTGGGTGAAAAAATGTTAGCTGAGATTTCAGGAATATCGTAGTTTTTTGGAAGCTTGACAACCCCTTTCAATGAAAGGGATTCTCGTCAGTCTCTGCTTGGGGCTACTTCAATAGCACACAAACCATAGCGATAGAACTTGGAACTACATTATTGTGCCAAGTTTCAAAGAGCTAGCACAAACCGTGTTTGATTTAGAATTCCAACTACATGTATCCATATAGGAGAAAACAGAGTGAAACCTAAACATGAAAACGGTTACTGCAAAGGAACGGTTTAACCTAGAAGAACGAAATTTGGTGAGCCAAGTGGGATTCGTGTACTGATCACTACATGCAAGTGTCATCAAGATTGGGTGAAAAAATGTTTGCTGAGATTTCAGGAAACTCGCAGTTTTTTGGAAGCTTGGCAACCCTTTTCAATGAAAGGGATTCTCGTCAGTCTCTGCTTGGGGCTACTTCAATAGCACACAAACCATAGCGATAGAACTTGGAACTACATTCTTGTGCCAAGTTTCAAAGAGCTAGCACAAACCGTGTTTGATTTAGAGTTCCAACTACATGTATCCATATAGGAGAAAACAGAGTGAAACCTAAACATGAATACGGTTACTGCAAAGGAACGGTTTAACCTAGAAGAACGAAATTTGGTGAGCCAAGTGGGATTGGTGTACTGATCATTAAATGGAAGTATCATCAAGACTGGGTGAAAAAATGTTTGCTGAGATTTCAGGAAACTCGCAGTTTTTTGGAAGCCTGGCAACCCCATTCTATGAAAGGGATTCTCTTCAGTCTCTGCTTGGGGCTACTTCAATAGCACACAAACCATAGCGATAGAACTTGGAACTACATTATTGTGCCAAGTTTCAAAGAGCTAGCACAAACCGTGTTTGATTTAGAGTTCCAACTACATGTATCCATATAGGAGAAAACAGAGTGAAACCTAAACATGAAAACGGTTACTGCAAAGGAACGGTTTAACCTAGAAGAACGAAATTTGGTGAGCCAAGTGGTGTTTGTGTACTGATCATTAAATGGAAGTATCATCAAGATTGGGTGAAAAAATGTTTGCTGAGATTTCAGGAAACTCGTAGTTTTTTGGAAGCTTGGCAACCCCTTTCAATGAAAGGCATTCTCGTCAGTCTCTGCTTGGGGCTACTTCAATAGCACACAAACCATAGCCATAGAACTTGGAACTACATTATTGTGCCAAGTTTCAAAGAGCTAGCACAAACCGTGTTTGATTTAGAGTTCCAACTACATGTATCCATATAGGAGAAAACAGAGTGAAACCTAAACATGAAAACGGTTACTGCAAAGGAATGGTTTAACCTAGAAGAACGAAATTTAGTGAGCCAAGTGAGATTCGTGTACTGATCACTACCTGCAAGTATCATCAAGATTGGGTGAAAAAATGTTAGCTGAGATTTCAGGAAACTCGTAGTTTTTTGGAAGCTTGGCAACCCCTTTCAATGAAAGGGATTCTCATCAGTCTCTGCTTGGGGCTACTTCAATAGCACACAAACCATAGCCATAGAACTTGGAACTACATTATTGTGCCAAGTTTCAAAGAGCTAGCACAAACCGTGTTTGATTTAGAGTTCCAACTACATGTATCCATATAGGAGAAAACAGAGTGAAACCTAAACATGAAAATGGTTACTGCAAAGGAACGGTTTAACCTAGAAGAACGAAATTTGGTGAGCCAAGTGGGATTGGTGTACTGATCATTAAATGGAAGTATCATCAAGATTGGGTGAAAAAATGTTTGCTGAGATTTCAGGAAACTTGTAGTTTTTTGGAAGCTTGGCAACCCCTTTCTATGAAAGGGATTCTCGTCAGTCTCTGCTTGGGGGCTACTTCAATAGCACACAAACCATAGCGATAGAACTTGGAACTACATTATTGTGCCAAGTTTCAAAGAGCTAGCACAAACCGTGTTTGATTTAGAGTTCCAAATACATGTATCTATATAGGAGAAACCGAGTGAAACCTAAACATGAAAACGGTTACTGCAAAGGAACGGTTTAACCTAGAAGAACGAAATTTGGTGAGCCAAGTGGGATTGGTGTACTGATCATTAAATGGAAGTATCATCAAGACTGGGTGAAAAAATGTTTGCTGAGATTTCAGGATACTCGCAGTTTTTGGAAGCCTGGCAACCCCTTTCTATGAAAGGGATTCTCGTCAGTCTCTGCTTGGGGCTACTTCAATAGCACACAATCCATAGCGATAGAACTTGAAACTACATTATTGTGCCAAGTTTCAAAGAGCTAGCACAAACCGTGTTTGATTTAGAGTTCCAACTACATGTATCTATATAGGAGAAAACCGAGTGAAACCTAAACATGAAAACGGTTACTGCAAAGGAACGTTTTAACCTAGAAGAACGAAATTTGGTGAGCCAACTGGGATTGGTGTACTGATCATTAAATGGAAGTATCATCAAGACTGGGTGAAAAAATGTTTGCTGAGATTTCAGGAAACTCGCAGTTTTTTGGAAGCCTGGCAACCCCTTTCTATGAAAGGGATTCTCGTCAGTCTCTGCTTGGGGCTCCTTCAATAGCACACAAACCATAGTGATAGAACTTGGAACTACATTATTGTGCCAAGTTTCAAAGAGCTAGCACAAACCGTGTTTGATTTAGAGTTCCAACTACATGTATCCATATAGGAGAAAACAGAGTGAAACCTAAACATGAAAACGGTTACTGCAAAGGAACGGTTTAACCTAGAAGAACGAAATTTGGTGAGCCAAGTGGGATTGGTGTACTGATTATTAAATAGAAGTATCATCAAGATTGGGTTAAAAATGTTTGCTGAGATTTCAGGAAACTCGTAGTTTTTTGGAAGCTTGGCAACCCCTTTCAATGAAAGGGATTCTCGTCAGTCTCTGCTTGGGGCTACTTCAATAGCACACTAACCATAGCGATAGAACTTGGAACTACATTATTGTGCCAAGTTTCAAAGAGCTAGCACAAACCGTGTTTGATTTAGAGTTCCACCTACATGTATCCATATAGGAGAAAACAGAGTGAAACCTAAACATGAAATGGTTACTGCAAAGGAACGGTTTAACCTAGAAGAACGAAATTTGGTGAGCCAAGGTGGATTGGTGTACTGATCATTAAATGGAAGTATCATCAAGATTGGGTGAAAAAATGTTAGCTGAGATTTCAGGAATATCGTAGTTTTTTGGAAGCTTGGCAACCCCTTTCAATGAAAGGGATTCTCGTCAGTCTCTGCTTGGGGCTACTTCAATAGCACAAAAACCATAGCGATAGAACTTGGAACTACATTATTGTGCCAAGTTTCAAAGAGCTAGCACAAACCGTGTTTGATTTAGAGTTCCAACTACATGTATCCATATAGGAGAAAACAGAGTGAAACCTAAACATGAAAACGGTTACTGCAAAGGAACGGTTTAACCTAGAAGAACGAAATTCGGTGAACCAAGTGGGATTCGTGTACTGATCACTACCTGCAAGTATCATCAAGATTGGGTGAAAAAATGTTTGCTGAGATTTCAGGAAACTCGCAGTTTTTTTGAAGCTTGGCAACCCTTTTCAATGAAAGGGATTCTCGTCAGTCTCTGCTTGGGCTACTTCAATAGCACACAAACCATAGCGATAGAACTTGGAACTACATTATTGTGCCAAATTCAAAGAGCTAGCACAAACCGTGTTTGATTTAGAGTTCCAACTACATGTATCCATATGGGAGAAAACAGAGTGAAACCTAAACATGAAAACGGCTACTGCAAAGGAAGGGTTTCACCTAGAAGAACGAAATTTGGTGAGCCAAGTGGATTCGTGTACTGATCACTACCTGCAAGTTTCATCAAGATTGGGTGAAAAAAATGTTTGCTGAGATTTCAGGAAACTCCTAGTTTTTTGAAGCTTGATAACCCCTTTCAATGAAAGGGATTCTCGTCAGTCTCTGCTTGGGGCTACTTCAAAAGCACACAAATCATAGCGACAGAACTTGGAACGACATTATTGTGCCAAGTTTCAAAGAGCTAGCACAAACCGTGTTTGATTTAGAGTTCCAACTACATGTATCCATATAGGAGAAAACAGAGTGAAACCTAAACATGAAAACGGTTACTGCAAAGGAATGGTTTAACCTAGAAGAACGATATTTGGTGAGCCAAGTGGGATTGGTGTACTGATCATTAAATGGAAGTATCATCAAGGTTGGGTGAAAAAATGTTAGCTGAGATTTCAGGAAACTCGTAGTTTTTTGGAAGCTTGAAACCCCTTTCAATGAAAGGCATTCTCGTCAGTCTCTGCTTGGGGCTACTTCAATAGCACACAAACCATAGCCATAGAACTTGGAACTACATTATTGTGCCAAGTTTCAAAGAGCTAGCACAAACCGTGTTTGATTTAGAGTTCCAACTACATGTATCCATATAGGAGAAAACAGAGTGAAACCTTAAACATGAAAACGGTTACTGCAAAGGAACGGTTAACCTAGAAGAACGAAATTTAGTGAGCCAAGTGAGATTCGTGTACTGATCACTACCTGCAAGTATCATCAAGATTGGGTGAAAAAATGTTAGCTGAGATTTCAGGAAACTCGTAGTTTTTTGGAAGCTTGGCAACCCCTTTCAATGAAAGGGATTCTCATCAGTCTTTGCTTGGGGCTACTTCAATAGCACACAAACCATAGCCATAGAACTTGGAACTACATTATTGTGCCAAGTTTCAAAGAGCTAGCACAAACCGTGTTTGATTTAGAGTTCCAAATACATGTATCTATATAGGAGAAAACCGAGTGAAACCTAAACATGAAAACGGTTACTGCAAAGGAACGGTTTAACCTAGAAGAACGAAATTTGGTGAGCCAAGTGGGATTGGTGTACTGATCATTAAATGGAAGTATCATCAAGACTGGGTGAAAAAATGTTTGATGAGATTTCAGGATACTCGCAGTTTTTTGGAAGCCTGGCAACCCCTTTCTATGAAAGGGATTCTCGTCAGTCTCTGCTTGGGGCTACTTCAATAGCACACAAACCATAGCGATAGAACTTGGAACTACATTATTGTGCCAAGTTTCAAAGAGCTAGCACAAACCGTGTTTGATTTAGAGTTCCAACTACATGTATCTATATAGGAGAAAACCGAGTGAAACCTAAACATGAAAACGGTTACTGCAAAGGAACGTTTTAACCTAGAAGAACGAAATTTGGTGAGCCAACTGGGATTGGTGTACTGATCATTAAATGGAAGTATCATCAAGACTGGGTGAAAAAATGTTTGCTGAGATTTCAGGAAACTCGCAGTTTTTTGGAAGCTGGCAACCCCTTTCTATGAAAGGGATTCTCGTCAGTCTCTGCTTGGGGCTACTTCAATAGCACACAAACCATAGTGATAGAACTTGGAACTACATTATTGTGCCAAGTTTCAAAGAGCTAGCACAAACCGTGTTTGATTTAGAGTTCCAACTACATGTATCCATATAGGAGAAAACAGAGTGAAACCTAAACATGAAAACGGTTACTGCAAAGGAACGGTTTAACCTAGAAGAACGAAATTTGGTGAGCCAAGTGGGATTGGTGTACTGATTATTAAATAGAAGTATCATCAAGATTGGGTTAAAAAATGTTTGCTGAGATTTCAGGAAACTCGTAGTTTTTTGGAAGCATGGCAACCCCTTTCAATGAAAGGGATTCTCGTCAGTCTCTGCTTGGGGCTACTTCAATAGCACACTAACCATAGCGATAGAACTTGGAACTACATTATTGTGCCAAGTTTCAAAGAGCTAGCACAAACCGTGTTTGATTTAGAGTTCCACCTACATGTATCCATATAGGAGAAAACAGAGTGAAACCTAAACATGAAAATGGTTACTGCAAAGGAACGGTTTAACCTAGAAGAACGAAATTTGGTGAGCCAAGGTGGATTGGTGTACTGATCATTAAATGGAAGTATCATCAAGATTGGGTGAAAAAATGTTAGCTGAGATTTCAGGAATATCGTAGTTTTTTGGAAGCTTGGCAACCCCTTTCAATGAAAGGGATTCTCGTCAGTCTCTGCTTGGGTCTACTTCAATAGCACACAAACCATAGCGATAGAACTTGGAACTACATTATTGTGCCAAGTTTCAAAGAGCTAGCACAAACCGTGTTTGATTTAGAGTTCCAACTACATGTATCCATATAGGAGAAAAGAGAGTGAAACCTAAACATGAAAACGGTTACTGCAAAGGAACGGTTTAACCTAGAAGAACGAAATTCGGTGAACCAAGTGGGATTCGTGTACTGATCACTACCTGCAAGTATCATCAAGATTGGGTGAAAAAATGTTTGCTGAGATTTCAGGAAACTCGCAGTTTTTTGGAAGCTTGGCAACCCTTTTCAATGAAAGGGATTCTCGTCAGTCTCTGCTTGGGGCTACTTCAATAGCACACAAACCATAGCGATAGAACATGGAACTACATTCTTGTGCCAAGTTTCAAAGAGCTAGCACAAACCGTGTTTGATTTAGAGTTCCAACTACATGTATCCATATAGGAGAAAACAGAGTGAAACCTAAACATGAAAACGGTTACTGCAAAGGAACGGTTTAACCTAGAAGAACGAAATTTAGTGAGCCAAGTGAGATTCGTGTACTGATCACTACCTGCAAGTATCATCAAGATTGGGTGAAAAAATGTTTGCTGAGATTTCAGGAAACTCGTAGTTTTTTGGAAGCTTGGCAACCCCTTTCAATGAAAGGGATTCTCGTCAGTCTCTGCTTGGGGCTACTTCAATAGCACACTAACCATAGCGATAGAACTTGGAACTACATTATTGTGCCAAGTTTCAAAGAGCTAGCACAAACCGTGTTTGATTTAGAGTTCCACCTACATGTATCCATATAGGAGAAAACAGAGTGAAACCTAAACATGAAAATGGTTACTGCAAAGGAACGGTTTAACCTAGAAGAACGAAATTTGGTGAGCCAAGGTGGATTGGTGTACTGATCATTAAATGGAAGTATCATCAAGATTGGGTGAAAAAATGTTAGCTGAGATTTCAGGAATATCGTAGTTTTTTGGAAGCTTGGCAACCCCTTTCAATGAAAGGGATTCTCGTCAGTCTCTGCTTGGGTCTACTTCAATAGCACACAAACCATAGCGATAGAACTTGGAACTACATTATTGTGCCAAGTTTCAAAGAGCTAGCACAAACCGTGTTTGATTTAGAGTTCCAACTACATGTATCCATATAGGAGAAAACAGAGTGAAACCTAAACATGAAAACGGTTACTGCAAAGGAACGGTTTAACCTAGAAGAACGAAATTTGTTGAGCCAAGTGGGATTCGTGTACTGATCACTACCTGCAAGTATCATCAAGATTGGGTGAAAAAATGTTTGCTGAGATTTCAGGAAACTCCTAGTTTTTTGGAAGCTTGGCAACCCCTTTCAATGAAAGGGATTCTCGTCAGTCTCTGCTTGGGGCTACTTCAAAAGCACACAAATCATAGCGACAGAACTTGGAACGACATTATTGTGCCAAGTTTCAAAGAGCTAGCACAAACCGTGTTTGATTTAGAGTTCCAACTACATGTATCCATATAGGAGAAAACAGAGTGAAACCTAAACATGAAAACGGTTACTGCAAAGGAATGGTTTAACCTAGAAGAACGATATTTGGTGAGCCAAGTGGGATTGGTGTACTGATCATTAAATGGAAGTATCATCAAGATTGGGTGAAAAAATGTTAGCTGAGATTTCAGGAAACTCGTAGTTTTTTGGAAGCTTGATAACCCCTTTCAATGAAAGGCATTCTCGTCAGTCTCTGCTTGGGGCTACTTCAATAGCACACAAACCATAGCCATAGAACTTGGAACTACGTTATTGTGCCAAGTTTCAAAGAGCTAGCACAAACCGTGTTTGATTTAGAGTTCCAACTACATGTATCCATATAGGAGAAAACAGAGTGAAACCTAAACATGAAAACGGTTACTGCAAAGGAACGGTTTAACCTAGAAGAACGAAATTTAGTGAGCCAAGTGAGATTCGTGTACTGATCACTACCTGCAAGTATCATCAAGATTGGGTGAAAAAATGTTAGCTGAGATTTCAGGAAACTCGTAGTTTTTTGGAAGCTTGGCAACCCCTTTCAATGAAAGGGATTCTCATCAGTCTCTGCTTGGGGCTACTTCAATAGCACACAAACCATAGCCATAGAACTTGGAACTACATTATTGTGCCAAGTTTCAAAGAGCTAGCACAAACCGTGTTTGATTTAGAGTTCCAACTACATGTATCCATATAGGAGAAAACAGAGTGAAACCTAAACATGAAAATGGTTACTGCAAAGGAACGGTTTAACCTAGAAGAACGAAATTTGGTGAGCCAAGTGGGATTGGTGTACTGATCATTAAATGGAAGTATCATCAAGATTGGGTGAAAAAATGTTTGCTGAGATTTCAGGAAACTTGTAGTTTTTTGGAAGCTTGGCAACCCCTTTCTATGAAAGGGATTCTCGTCAGTCTCTGCTTGGGGCTACTTCAATAGCACACAAACCATAGCGATAGAACTTGGAACTACATTATTGTGCCAAGTTTCAAAGAGCTAGCACAAACCGTGTTTGATTTAGAGTTCCAAATACATGTATCTATATAGGAGAAAACCGAGTGAAACCTAAACATGAAAACGATTACTGCAAAGGAACGGTTTAACCTAGAAGAACGAAATTTGGTGAGCCAAGTGGGATTGGTGTACTGATCATTAAATGGAAGTATCATCAAGACTGGGTGAAAAAATGTTTGCTGAGATTTCAGGATACTCGCAGTTTTTTGGAAGCCTGGCAACCCCTTTCTATGAAAGGGATTCTCGTCAGTCTCTGCTTGGGGCTACTTCAATAGCACACAAACCATAGCGATAGAACTTGAAACTACATTATTGTGCCAAGTTTCAAAGAGCTAGCACAAACCGTGTTTGATTTAGAGTTCCAACTACATGTATCTATATAGGAGAAAACCGAGTGAAACCTAAACATGAAAACGGTTACTGCAAAGGACCGTTTTAACCTAGAAGAACGAAATTTGGTGAGCCAACTGGGATTGGTGTACTGATCATTAAATGGAAGTATCATCAAGACTGGGTGAAAAAATGTTTGCTGAGATTTCAGGAAACTCGCAGTTTTTTGGAAGCCTGGCAACCCCTTTCTATGAAAGGGATTCTCGTCAGTCTCTGCTTGGGGCTACTTCAATAGCACACAAACCATAGTGATAGAACTTGGAACTACATTATTGTGCCAAGTTTCAAAGAGCTAGCACAAACCGTGTTTGATTTAGAGTTCCAACTACATGTATCCATATAGGAGAAAACAGAGTGAAACCTAAACATGAAAACGGTTACTGCAAAGGACCGTTTTAACCTAGAAGAACGAAATTTGGTGAGCCAAGTGGGATTGGTGTACTGATTATTAAATAGAAGTATCATCAAGATTGGGTTAAAAAATGTTTGCTGAGATTTCAGGAAACTCGTAGTTTTTTGGAAGCTTGGCAACCCCTTTCAATGAAAGGGATTCTCGTCAGTCTCTGCTTGGGGCTACTTCAATAGCACACTAACCATAGCGATAGAACTTGGAACTACATTATTGTGCCAAGTTTCAAAGAGCTAGCACAAACCGTGTTTGATTTAGAGTTCCACCTACATGTATCCATATAGGAGAAAACAGAGTGAAACCTAAACATGAAAATTGTTACTGCAAAGGAACGGTTTAACCTAGAAGAACGAAATTTGGTGAGCCAAGGTGGATTGGTGTACTGATCATTAAATGGAAGTATCATCAAGATTGGGTGAAAAAATGTTAGCTGAGATTTCAGGAATATCGTAGTTTTTTGGAAGCTTGGCAACCCCTTTCAATGAAAGGGATTCTCGTCAGTCTCTGCTTGGGGCTACTTCAATAGCACACAAACCATAGCCATAGAACTTGGAACTACGTTATTGTGCCAAGTTTCAAAGAGCTAGCACAAACCGTGTTTGATTTAGAGTTCCAACTACATGTATCCATATAGGAGAAAACAGAGTGAAACCTAAACATGAAAACGGTTACTGCAAAGGAACGGTTTAACCTAGAAGAACGAAATTTAGTGAGCCAAGTGAGATTCGTGTACTGATCACTACCTGCAAGTATCATCAAGATTGGGTGAAAAAATGTTAGCTGAGATTTCAGGAAACTCGTAGTTTTTTGGAAGCTTGGCAACCCCTTTCAATGAAAGGGATTCTCATCAGTCTCTGCTTGGGGCTACTTCAATAGCACACAAACCATAGCCATAGAACTTGGAACTACATTATTGTGCCAAGTTTCAAAGAGCTAGCACAAACCGTGTTTGATTTAGAGTTCCAACTACATGTATCCATATAGGAGAAAACAGAGTGAAACCTAAACATGAAAATGGTTACTGCAAAGGAACGGTTTAACCTAGAAGAACGAAATTTGGTGAGCCAAGTGGGATTGGTGTACTGATCATTAAATGGAAGTATCATCAAGATTGGGTGAAAAAATGTTTGCTGAGATTTCAGGAAACTTGTAGTTTTTTGGAAGCTTGGCAACCCCTTTCTATGAAAGGGATTCTCGTCAGTCTCTGCTTGGGGCTACTTCAATAGCACACAAACCATAGCGATAGAACTTGGAACTACATTATTGTGCCAAGTTTCAAAGAGCTAGCACAAACCGTGTTTGATTTAGAGTTCCAAATACATGTATCTATATAGGAGAAAACCGAGTGAAACCTAAACATGAAAACGATTACTGCAAAGGAACGGTTTAACCTAGAAGAACGAAATTTGGTGAGCCAAGTGGGATTGGTGTACTGATCATTAAATGGAAGTATCATCAAGACTGGGTGAAAAAATGTTTGCTGAGATTTCAGGATACTCGCAGTTTTTTGGAAGCCTGGCAACCCCTTTCTATGAAAGGGATTCTCGTCAGTCTCTGCTTGGGGCTACTTCAATAGCACACAAACCATAGCGATAGAACTTGAAACTACATTATTGTGCCAAGTTTCAAAGAGCTAGCACAAACCGTGTTTGATTTAGAGTTCCAACTACATGTATCTATATAGGAGAAAACCGAGTGAAACCTAAACATGAAAACGGTTACTGCAAAGGACCGTTTTAACCTAGAAGAACGAAATTTGGTGAGCCAACTGGGATTGGTGTACTGATCATTAAATGGAAGTATCATCAAGACTGGGTGAAAAAATGTTTGCTGAGATTTCAGGAAACTCGCAGTTTTTTGGAAGCCTGGCAACCCCTTTCTATGAAAGGGATTCTCGTCAGTCTCTGCTTGGGGCTACTTCAATAGCACACAAACCATAGTGATAGAACTTGGAACTACATTATTGTGCCAAGTTTCAAAGAGCTAGCACAAACCGTGTTTGATTTAGAGTTCCAACTACATGTATCCATATAGGAGAAAACAGAGTGAAACCTAAACATGAAAACGGTTACTGCAAAGGACCGTTTTAACCTAGAAGAACGAAATTTGGTGAGCCAAGTGGGATTGGTGTACTGATTATTAAATAGAAGTATCATCAAGATTGGGTTAAAAAATGTTTGCTGAGATTTCAGGAAACTCGTAGTTTTTTGGAAGCTTGGCAACCCCTTTCAATGAAAGGGATTCTCGTCAGTCTCTGCTTGGGGCTACTTCAATAGCACACTAACCATAGCGATAGAACTTGGAACTACATTATTGTGCCAAGTTTCAAAGAGCTAGCACAAACCGTGTTTGATTTAGAGTTCCACCTACATGTATCCATATAGGAGAAAACAGAGTGAAACCTAAACATGAAAATTGTTACTGCAAAGGAACGGTTTAACCTAGAAGAACGAAATTTGGTGAGCCAAGGTGGATTGGTGTACTGATCATTAAATGGAAGTATCATCAAGATTGGGTGAAAAAATGTTAGCTGAGATTTCAGGAATATCGTAGTTTTTTGGAAGCTTGGCAACCCCTTTCAATGAAAGGGATTCTCGTCAGTCTCTGCTTGGGTCTACTTCAATAGCACACAAACCATAGCGATAGAACTTGGAACTACATTATTGTGCCAAGTTTCAAAGAGCTAGCACAAACCGTGTTTGATTTAGAGTTCCAACTACATGTATCCATATAGGAGAAAACAGAGTGAAACCTAAACATGAAAACGGTTACTGCAAAGGAACGGTTTAACCTAGAAGAACGAAATTTGGTGAGCCAAGTGGGATTGGTGTACTGATCATTAAATGGAAGTATCATCAAGATTGGGTGAAAAAATGTTAGCTGAGATTTCAGGAAACTCGTAGTTTTTGGAAGCTTGATAACCCCTTTCAATGAAAGGCATTCTCGTCAGTCTCTGCTTGGGGCTACTTCAATAGTACACAAACCATAGCGATAGAACTTGGAACTACATTATTGTGCCAAGTTTCAAAGAGCTAGCACAAACCGTGTTTGATTTAGAGTTCCAACTACATGTATCCATATAGGAGAAAACAGAGTGAAACCTAAACATGAAAACGGTTACTGCAAAGGAACGGTTTAACCTAGAAGAACGAAATTTGGTGAGCCAAGTGGGATTCGTGTACTTATCACTACCTGCAAGTATCATCAAGATTGGGTGAAAAAATGTTTGCTGAGATTTCAGGAAACACGCAGTTTTTTGGAAGCTTGGCAACCCCTTTCAATGAAAGGGATTCTCGTCAGTCTCTGCTTGGGGCTACTTCAATACCACACAAACCATAGCGATAGAACTTGGAACTACATTATTGTGCCATGTTTCAAAGAGCTAGCACAAACCTTGTTTGATTTAGAGTTCCAACTACATGTATCTATATAGGAGAAAACAGAGTGAAACCTAAACATGAAAACGGTTACTGCAAAGGAACGTTTTAACCTAGAAGAACGGAATTTGGTGAGCCAAGTGGGATTGGTGTACTGATCATTAAATGGAAGTATCATCAAGACTGGGTGAAAAAATGTTTGCTGAGATTTCAGGAAACTCGCAGTTTTTTGGAAGCCTGGCAACCCCTTTCTATGAAAGGGATTCTCGTCAGTCTCTGCTTGGGGCTACTTCAATAGCACACAAACCATAGCGATAGAACTTGGAACTACATTATTGTGCCAAGTTTCAAAGAGCTAGCACAAACCGTGTTTGATTTAGAGTTCCAACTACATGTATCCATATAGGAGAAAACAGAGTGAAACCTAAACATGAAAACGGTTACTGCAAAGGAACGGTTTAACCTAGAAGAACGAAATTTGGTGAGCCAAGGTGGATTGGTGTACTGATCATTAAATGGAAGTATCATCAAGATTGGGTGAAAAAATGTTAGCTGAGATTTCAGGAATATCGTAGTATTTTGGAAGCTTGGCAACCCCTTTCAATGAAAGGGATTCTCGTCAGTCTCTGCTTGGGGCTACTTCAATAGCACACAAACCATAGCGATAGAACTTGGAACTACATTATTGTGCCAAGTTTCAAAGAGCTAGCACAAACCGTGTTTGATTTAGAGTTCCAACTACATGTATCCATATAGGAGAAAACAGAGTGAAACCTAAACATGAAAACGGTTATTGCAAAGGAACAGTTTAACCTAGAAGAACGAAATTTCGTGAGCCAAGTGGGATTGGTGTACTGACCATTAAATGGAAGTATCATCAAGATTGGGTGAAAAAATGTTTGCTGAGATTTCAGGAAACTCGTAGTTTTTGGAAGCTTGACAACCCCGTTCAATGAAAGGGATTCTCGTCAGTCTCTGCTTGGGGCTACTTCAATAGCACACAAACCATAGCGATAGAAATTGGAACTGTATTATTGTGCCAAGTTTCAAAGAGCTAGCACAAACCGTGTTTGATTTAGAGTTCCAACTACATGTATCCATATAGGAGAAAACAGAGTGAAACCTAAACATGAAAACGGTTACTGCAAAGGAACGGTTTAACCTAGAAGAACGAAATTTGGTGAGCCAAGTGGGATTGGTGTACTGATCATTAAATGGAAGTATCATCAAGATTGGGTGAAAAAATGTTTGCTGAGATTTCTGGAATCTCGTAGTTTTTTGGAAGCTTGGCAACCCCTTTCAATGAAAGGGATTCTCGTCAGTCTCTGCTTGGGGCTACTTCAATAGCACACAAACCCTAGCGATAGAACTTGAAACTACATTATTGTGCCAAGTTTCAAAGAGCTAGCACAAACCGTGTTTGATTTAGAGTTCCAACTACATGTATCTATATAGGAGAAAACAGAGTGAAACCTAAACATGAAAACGGTTACTGCAAAGGAACGGTTTAACCTAGAAGAACGAAATTTGGTGAGCCAAGTGGGATTGGTGTACTGATCATTAAATGGAAGTATCATCAAGACTGGGTGAAAAAATGTTTGCTGAGATTTCAGGAAACTCGCAGTTTTTGGAAGCCTGGCAACTCCTTTCTATGAAAGGGATTCTCGTCAGTCTCTGCTTGGGGCTACTTCAATAGCACACAAACCATAGCGATAGAACTTGGAACTACATTATTGTGCCAAGTTTCAAAGAGCTAGCACAAACCGTGTTTGATTTAGAGTTCCAACTACATGTATCCATATAGGAGAAAACAGAGTGAAACCTAAACATGAAAACGGTTACTGCAAAGGAACGGTTTAACCTAGAAGAACGAAATTTGGTGAGCCAAGTGGAATTGGTGTACTGATCATTAAATAGAAGTATCATCAAGATTGGGTGAATAAATGTTTGCTGAGATTTCAGGAAACTCGTAGTTTTTTGGAAGCTTGGCAACCCCTTTCAATGAAAGGGGTTCTCTCAGTGTCTGCTTGGGGTACTTCAATAGCACACAAACCATAGCGACAGAACTTGGAACTACATTATTGTGCCAAGTTTCAAAGAGCTAGCACAAACCGTGTTTGATTAAGAGTTCCAACTACATGTATCCATATAGGAGAAAACAGAGTGAAACCTAAACATGAAAACGGTTACTGCAAAGGAACGGTTTAACCTAGAAGAACGAAATTTGGTGAGCCAAGTGGGATTCGTGTACTGATCACTACCTGCAAGTATCATCAAGATTGGGTGAAAAAATGTTTGCTGAGATTTCAGGAAACTCGTAGTTTTTTGGAAGCTTGATAACCCCTTTCAATGAAAGGGATTCTCGTCAGTCTCTGCTTGGGGCTACTTCAAAAGCACACAAATCATAGCGACAGAACTTGGAACTACATTATTGTGCCAAATTTCAAAGAGCTAGCACAAACCGTGTTTGATTTAGAGTTCCAACTACATGTATCCATATAGGAGAAAACAGAGTGAAACCTAAACATGAAAACGGTTACTGCAAAGGAACGTTTTAACCTAGAAGAACGAAATTTGGTGAGCCAAGTGGGATTGGTGTACTGATCATTAAATGGAATTATCATCAAGATTGGGTGAAAAAATGTTAGCTGAGATTTCAGGAAACTCGTAGTTTTTTGGAAGCTTGATAAACCCTTTCAATGAAAGGGATTCTCGTCAGTCTCTGCTTGGGGCTACTTCAATAGCACACAAACCATAGCGATAGAACTTGGAACTACATTATTGTGCCACGTTTCAAAGACCTAGCACAAACCGTGTTTGATTTAGAGTTCCAACTACATGTATCCATATAGGAGAAAACAGAGTGAAACCTAAACATGAAAACGGTTACTGCAAAGGAACGGTTTAACCTAGAAGAACGAAATTTGGTGAGCCAAGGTGGATTGGTGTACTGATCATTAAATGGAAGTATCATCAAGATTGGGTGAAAAAATGTTAGCTGAGATTTCAGGAATATCGTAGTTTTTTGGAAGCTTGGCAACCCTTTCAATGAAAGGGATTCTCGTCAGTCTCTGCTTGGGGCTACTTCAATAGCACACAAACCATAGCGATAGAACTTGGAACTACATTATTGTGCCAAGTTTCAAAGAGCTAGCACAAACCGTGTTTGATTTAGAGTTCCAACTACATGTATCCATATAGGAGAAAACAGAGTGAAACCTAAACATGAAAACGGTTACTGCAAAGGAACGGTTTAACCTAGAAGAACGAAATTTGGTGAGCCAAGTGGGATTGGTGTACTGATCATTAAATGGAAGTATCATCAAGATTGGGTGAAAAAATGTTTGCTGAGATTTCTGGAATCTCGTAGTTTTTTGGAAGCTTGGCAAACCCTTTCAATGAAAGGGATTCTCGTCAGTCTCTGCTTGGGGCTACTTCAATAGCACACAAACCATAGCGATAGAACTTGGAACTACATTATTGTGCCAAGTTTCAAAGAGCTAGCACAAACCGTGTTTGATTTAGAGTTCCAACTACATGTATCCATATAGGAGAAAACAGAGTGAAACCTAAACATGAAAACGGTTACTGCAAAGGAACGGTTTAACCTAGAAGAACGAAATTTGGTGAGCCAAGTGGGATTGGTGTACTGATCATTAAATGGAAGTATCATCAAGATTGGGTGAAAAAATGTTTGCTGAGATTTCAGGAATCTCGTAGTTTTTTGGAAGCTTGGCAACCCCTTTCAATGAAAGGGATTCTCGTCAGTCTCTGCTTGGGGCTACTTCAATAGCACACAAACCATAGCGATAGAACTTGGAACTACATTATTGTGCCAAGTTTCAAAGAGCTAGCACAAACCGTGTTTGATTTAGAGTTCCAACTACATGTATCCATATAGGAGAAAACAGAGTGAAACCTAAACATGAAAACGGTTACTGCAAAGGAACGGTTTAACCTAGAAGAACGAAATTTGGTGAGCCAAGTGGGATTCGTGTACTGATCATTAAATGGAAGTATCATCAAGATTGGGTGAAAAAATGTTTGCTGAGATTTCAGGAAACTCGCAGTGTTTTGGAAGCTTGGCAACCCCTTTCAATGAAAGGGATTCTCGTCAGTCTCTGCTTGGGGCTACTTCAATAGCACACAAACCATAGCGATAGAACTTGGAACTACATTATTGTGCCAAGTTTCAAAGAGCTAGCACAAACCGTGTTTGATTTAGAGTTCCAACTACATGTATCCATATAGGAGAAAACAGAGTGAAACCTAAACATAAAAACGGTTACTGCAAAGGAACGGTTTAACCTAGAAGAACGAAATTTGGTGAGCCAAGTGGGATTGGTGTACTGATCATTAAATGGAAGTATCATCAAGATTGGGTGAAAAAATGTTTGCTGAGATTTCAGGAAACTCGTAGTTTTTTGGAAGCTTGACAACCCCTTTCAATGAAAGGGATTCTCGTCAGTCTCTGCTTGGGGCTACTTCAATAGCACACAAACCATAGCGATAGAACTTGGAACTACATTATTGTGCCAAGTTTCAAAGAGCTAGCACAAACCGTGTTTGATTTAGAGTTCCAACTACATGTATCCATATAGGAGAAAACAGAGTGAAACCTAAACATGAAAACGGTTACTGCAAAGGAACAGTTTAACCTAGAAGAACGAAATTTGGTGAGCCAAGTGGGATTGGTGTACTGATCATTAAATGGAAGTATCATCAAGATTGGGTGAAAAAATGTTAGCTGAGATTTCAGGAAACTCGTAGTATTTTGGAAGCTTGGCAACCCCTTTCAATGAAAGGGATTCTCGTCAGTCTCTGCTTGGGGCTACTTCAATAGCACACAAACCATAGCGATAGAACTTGGAACTACATTATTGTGCCAAGTTTCAAAGAGCTAGCACAAACCGTGTTTGATTTAGAGTTCCAACTACATGTATCCATATAGGAGAAAACAGAGTGAAACCTAAACATGAAAACGGTTACTGCAAAGGAACGGTTTAACCTAGAAGAACGAAATTTGGTGAGCCAAGGTGGATTGGTGTACTGATCATTAAATGGAAGTATCATCAAGATTGGGTGAAAAAATGTTAGCTGAGATTTCAGGAATATCGTAGTTTTTTGGAAGCTTGGCAACCCCTTTCAATGAAAGGGATTCTCGTCAGTCTCTGCTTCGGGCTACTTCAATAGCACACAAACCATAGCGATAGAACTTGGAACTACATTATTGTGCCAAGTTTCAAAGAGCTAGCACAAACCGTGTTTGATTTAGAGTTCCAACTACATGTATCCATATAGGAGAAAACAGAGTGAAACCTAAACATGAAAACGGTTACTGCAAAGGAACGGTTTAACCTAGAAGAACGAAATTTGGTGAGCCAAGTGGGATTCGTGTACTGATCACTACCTGCAAGTATCATCAAGATTGGGTGAAAAAATGTTTGCTGAGATTTCAGGAAACTCGCAGGTTTTGGAAGCTTGGCAAACCCTTTCAATGAAAGGGATTCTCGTCAGTCTCTGCTTGGGGCTACTTCAATAGCACACAAACCATAGCGATAGAACTTGGAACTACATTAGTGTGCCAAGTTTCAAAGAGCTAGCACAAACCGTGTTTGATTTAGAGTTCCAACTACATGTATCTATATAGGAGAAAACAGAGTGAAACCGAAACATGAAAACGGTTACTGCAAAGGAACGTTTTAACCTAGAAGAACGAAATTTGGTGAGCCAAGTGGGATTGGTGTACTGATCATTAAATGGAAGTATCATCAAGACTGGGTGAAAAAATGTTTGCTGAGATTTCAGGAAACTCCCAGTTTTTTGGAAGCCTGGCAACCCCTTTCTATGAAAGGGATTCTCGTCAGTCTCTGCTTGAGGCTACTTCAATAGCACACAAACCATAGCGATAGAACTTGGAACTACATTATTGTGCCAAGTTTCAAAGAGCTAGCACAAACCGTGTTTGATTTAGAGTTCCAACTACATGTATCCATATAGGAGAAAACAGAGTGAAACCTAAACATGAAAACGGTTACTGCAAAGGAACAGTTTAACCTAGAAGAACGAAATTTGGTGAGCCAAGTGGGATTCGTGTACTGATCATTAAATAGAAGTATCATCAAGATTGGGTGAAAAATGTTAGCTGAGATTTCAGGAAACTCGTAGTATTTTGGAAGCTTGGCAACCCCTTTCAATGAAAGGGATTCTCGTCAGTCTCTGCTTGGGGCTACTTCAATAGCACACAAACCATAGCGATAGAACTTGGAACTACATTATTGTGCCAAGTTTCAAAGAGCTAGCACAAACCGTGTTTGATTTAGAGTTCCAACTACATGTATCCATATAGGAGAAAACAGAGTGAAACCTAAACATGAAAACGGTTATTGCAAAGGAACAGTTTAACCTAGAAGAACGAAATTTCGTGAGCCAAGTGGGATTGGTGTACTGACCATTAAATGGAAGTATCATCAAGATTGGGTGAAAAAATGTTTGCTGAGATTTCAGGAAACTCGTAGTTTTTTGGAAGCTTGACAACCCCGTTCAATGAAAGGGATTCTCGTCAGTCTCTGCTTGGGGCTACTTCAATAGCACACAAACCATAGCGATAGAAATTGGAACTGTATTATTGTGCCAAGTTTCAAAGAGCTAGCACAAACCGTGTTTGATTTAGAGTTCCAACTACATGTATCCATATAGGAGAAAACAGAGTGAAACCTAAACATGAAAACGGTTACTGCAAAGGAACGGTTTAACCTAGAAGAACGAAATTTGGTGAGCCAAGTGGGATTGGTGTACTGATCATTAAATGGAAGTATCATCAAGATTGGGTGAAAAAATGTTTGCTGAGATTTCTGGAATCTCGTAGTTTTTTGGAAGCTTGGCAACCCCTTTCAATGAAAGGGATTCTCGTCAGTCTCTGCTTGGGGCTACTTCAATAGCACACAAACCCTAGCGATAGAACTTGAAACTACATTATTGTGCCAAGTTTCAAAGAGCTAGCACAAACCGTGTTTGATTTAGAGTTCCAACTACATGTATCTATATAGGAGAAAACAGAGTGAAACCTAAACATGAAAACGGTTACTGCAAAGGAACGGTTTAACCTAGAAGAACGAAATTTGGTGAGCCAAGTGGGATTGGTGTACTGATCATTAAATGGAAGTATCATCAAGACTGGGTGAAAAAATGTTTGCTGAGATTTCAGGAAACTCGCAGTTTTTTGGAAGCCTGGCAACTCCTTTCTATGAAAGGGATTCTCGTCAGTCTCTGCTTGGGGCTACTTCAATAGCACACAAACCATAGCGATAGAACTTGGAACTACATTATTGTGCCAAGTTTCAAAGAGCTAGCACAAACCGTGTTTGATTTAGAGTTCCAACTACATGTATCCATATAGGAGAAAACAGAGTGAAACCTAAACATGAAAACGGTTACTGCAAAGGAACGGTTTAACCTAGAAGAACGAAATTTGGTGAGCCAAGTGGAATTGGTGTACTGATCATTAAATAGAAGTATCATCAAGATTGGGTGAATAAATGTTTGCTGAGATTTCAGGAAACTCGTAGTTTTTTGGAAGCTTGGCAACCCCTTTCAATGAAAGGGGTTCTCTCAGTGTCTGCTTGGGGTACTTCAATAGCACACAAACCATAGCGATAGAACTTGGAACTACATTATTGTGCCAAGTTTCAAAGAGCTAGCACAAACCGTGTTTGATTAAGAGTTCCAACTACATGTATCCATATAGGAGAAAACAGAGTGAAACCTAAACATGAAAACGGTTACTGCAAAGGAACGGTTTAACCTAGAAGAACGAAATTTGGTGAGCCAAGTGGGATTCGTGTACTGATCACTACCTGCAAGTATCATCAAGATTGGGTGAAAAAATGTTTGCTGAGATTTCAGGAAACTCGTAGTTTTTTGGAAGCTTGATAACCCCTTTCAATGAAAGGGATTCTCGTCAGTCTCTGCTTGGGGCTACTTCAGAAGCACACAAATCATAGCGACAGAACTTGGAACTACATTATTGTGCCAAGTTTCAAAGAGCTAGCACAAACCGTGTTTGATTTAGAGTTCCAACTACATGTATCCATATAGGAGAAAACAGAGTGAAACCTAAACATGAAAACGGTTACTGCAAAGGAACGTTTTAACCTAGAAGAACGAAATTTGGTGAGCCAAGTGGGATTGGTGTACTGATCATTAAATGGAAGTATCATCAAGATTGGGTGAAAAAATGTTAGCTGAGATTTCAGGAAACTCGTAGTTTTTTGGAAGCTTGATAAACCCTTTCAATGAAAGGGATTCTCGTCAGTCTCTGCTTGGGGCTACTTCAATAGCACACAAACCATAGCCATAGAACTTGGAACTACATTATTGTGCCACGTTTCAAAGACCTAGCACAAACCGTGTTTGATTTAGAGTTCCAACTACATGTATCCATATAGGAGAAAACAGAGTGAAACCTAAACATGAAAACGGTTACTGCAAAGGAACGGTTTAACCTAGAAGAACGAAATTTGGTGAGCCAAGTGGGATTCGTGTACTGATCACTACCTGCAAGTATCATCAAGATTGGGTGAAAAAATGTTTGCTGAGATTTCAGGAAACTCGCAGGTTTTGGAAGCTTGGCAAACCCTTTCAATGAAAGGGATTCTCGTCAGTCTCTGCTTGGGGCTACTTCAATAGCACACAAACCATAGCGATAGAACTTGGAACTACATTAGTGTGCCAAGTTTCAAAGAGCTAGCACAAACCGTGTTTGATTTAGAGTTCCAACTACATGTATCTATATAGGAGAAAACAGAGTGAAACCGAAACATGAAAACGGTTACTGCAAAGGAACGTTTTCACCTAGAAGAACGAAATTTGGTGAGCCAAGTGGGATTGGTGTACTGATCATTAAATGGAAGTATCATCAAGACTGGGTGAAAAAATGTTTGCTGAGATTTCAGGAAACTCCCAGTTTTTTGGAAGCCTGGCAACCCCTTTCTATGAAAGGGATTCTCGTCAGTCTCTGCTTGAGGCTACTTCAATAGCACACAAACCATAGCGATAGAACTTGGAACTACATTATTGTGCCAAGTTTCAAAGAGCTAGCACAAACCGTGTTTGATTTAGAGTTCCAACTACATGTATCCATATAGGAGAAAACAGAGTGAAACCTAAACATGAAAACGGTTACTGCAAAGGAACAGTTTAACCTAGAAGAACGAAATTTGGGTGAGCCAAGTGGGATTGGTGTACTGATCATTAAATAGAAGTATCATCAAGATTGGGTGAAAAAATGTTAGCTGAGATTTCAGGAAACTCGTAGTATTTTGGAAGCTTGGCAACCCCTTTCAATGAAAGGGATTCTCGTCAGTCTCTGCTTGGGGCTACTTCAATAGCACACAAACCATAGCGATAGAACTTGGAACTACATTATTGTGCCAAGTTTCAAAGAGCTAGCACAAACCGTGTTTGATTTAGAGTTCCAACTACATGTATCCATATAGGAGAAAACAGAGTGAAACCTAAACATGAAAACGGTTATTGCAAAGGAACAGTTTAACCTAGAAGAACGATATTTCGTGAGCCAAGTGGGATTGGTGTACTGACCATTAAATGGAAGTATCATCAAGATTGGGTGAAAAAATGTTTGCTGAGATTTCAGGAAACTCGTAGTTTTTTGGAAGCTTGACAACCCCGTTCAATGAAAGGGATTCTCGTCAGTCTCTGCTTGGGGCTACTTCAATAGCACACAAACCATAGCGATAGAAATTGGAACTGTATTATTGTGCCAAGTTTCAAAGAGCTAGCACAAACCGTGTTTGATTTAGAGTTCCAACTACATGTATCCATATAGGAGAAAACAGAGTGAAACCTAAACATGAAAACGGTTACTGCAAAGGAACGGTTTAACCTAGAAGAACGAAATTTGGTGAGCCAAGTGGGATTGGTGTACTGATCATTAAATGGAAGTATCATCAAGATTGGGTGAAAAAATGTTTGCTGAGATTTCTGGAATCTCGTAGTTTTTTGGAAGCTTGGCAACCCCTTTCAATGAAAGGGATTCTCGTCAGTCTCTGCTTGGGGCTACTTCAATAGCACACAAACCCTAGCGATAGAACTTGAAACTACATTATTGTGCCAAGTTTCAAAGAGCTAGCACAAACCGTGTTTGATTTAGAGTTCCAACTACATGTATCTATATAGGAGAAAACAGAGTGAAACCTAAACATGAAAACGGTTACTGCAAAGGAACGGTTTAACCTAGAAGAACGAAATTTGGTGAGTCAAGTGGGATTGGTGTACTGATCATTAAATGGAAGTATCATCAAGACTGGGTGAAAAAATGTTTGCTGAGATTTCAGGAAACTCGCAGTTTTTTGGAAGCCTGGCAACTCCTTTCTATGAAAGGGATTCTCGTCAGTCTCTGCTTGGGGCTACTTCAATAGCACACAAACCATAGCGATAGAACTTGGAACTACATTATTGTGCCAAGTTTCAAAGAGCTAGCACAAACCGTGTTTGATTTAGAGTTCCAACTACATGTATCCATATAGGAGAAAACAGAGAGAAACCTAAACATGAAAACGGTTACTGCAAAGGAACAGTTTAACCTAGAAGAACGAAATTTCGTGAGCCAAGTGGGATTGGTGTACTGACCTTTAAATGGAAGTATCATCAAGATTGGGTGAAAAAATGTTTGCTGAGATTTCAGGAAACTCGTAGTTTTTTGGAAGCTTGACAACCCCTTTCAATGAAAGGGATTCTCGTCAGTCTCTGCTTGGGGCTACTTCAATAGCACACAAACCCTAGCGATAGAAAATGGAACTATATTATTGTGCCAAGTTTCAAAGAGCTAGCACAAACCGTGTTTGATTTAGAGTTCCAACTACATGTATCTATATAGGAGAAAACAGAGTGAAACCTAAATATGAAAACGATTACTGCAAAGGAACGGTTTATCCTAGAAGAACGAAATTTGGTGAGCCAAGTGGGATTGGTGTACTGATCATTAAATGGAAGTATCATCAAGATTGGGTGAAAAAATGTTAGCTGAGATTTCAGGAATATCCTAGTTTTTTGGAAGCTTGGCAACCCCTTTCAATGAAAGGGATTCTCGTCAGTGTCTTCTTCGGGCTACTTCAATAGCACACAAACCATAGCGATAGAACTTGGAACTACATTATTGTGCCAAGTTTCAAAGAGCTAGCACAAACCGTGTTTGATTTAGAGTTCCAACTACATGTATCCATATAGGAGAAAACAGAGTGAAACCTAAACATGAAAACGGTTACTGCAAAGGAACGGTTTAACCTAGCAGAACGAAATTTGGTGAGCCAAGTGGGATTCGTGTACTGATCACTACCTGCAAGTATCATCAAGATTGGGTGAAAAAATGTTTGCTGAGATTTCAGGAAACTCGCAGTTTTTTGGAAGCTTGGCAACCCCTTTCAATGAAAGGGATTCTCGTCAGACTCTGCTTGGGGCTACTTCAATAGCACACAAACCATAGCGATAGAACTTGGAACTATATTATTGTGCCAAGTTTCAAAGAGCTAGCACAAACCGTGTTTGATTTAGAGTTCCAACTACATGTATCTATATAGGAGAAAACAGAGTGAAACCTAAACATGAAAACGGTTACTGCAAAGGAACGTTTTAACCTAGAAGAACGAAATTTGGTGAGCCAACTGGGATTGGTGTACTGATCATTAAATGGAAGTATCATCAAGACTGGGTGAAAAATGTTTGCTGAGATTTCAGGAAACTCGCAGTTTTTTGGAAGCCTGGCAAACCCTTTCTATGAAAGGGATTCTCGTCAGTCTCTGCTTGGGGCTACTTCAATAGCACACAAACCATAGTGATAGAACTTGGAACTACATTATTGTGCCAAGTTTCAAAGAGCTAGCACAAACCGTGTTTGATTTAGAGTTCCAACTACATGTATCCATATAGGAGAAAACAGAGTGAAACCTAAACATGAAAACGGTTACTGCAAAGGAACGGTTTAACCTAGAAGAACGAATTTGGTGAGCCAAGTGGGATTGGTGTACTGATCATTAAATGGAAGTATCATCAAGACTGGGTGAAAAAATGTTTGCTGAGATTTCAGGAAACTCGCAGTTTTTTGGAAGCCTGGCAACTCCTTTCTATGAAAGGGATTCTCGTCAGTCTCTGCTTGGGGCTACTTCAATAGCACACAAACCATAGCGATAGAACTTGGAACTACATTATTGTGCCAAGTTTCAAAGACCTAGCACAAACCGTGTTTGATTTAGAGTTCCAACTACATGTATCCATATAGGAGAAAACAGAGTGAAACCTAAACATGAAAACGGTTACTGCAAAGGAACGGTTTAACCTAGAAGAACGAAATTTGGTGAGCCAAGTGGAATTGGTGGACTGATCATTAAATAGAAGTATCATCAAGATTGGGTGAATAAATGTTTGCTGAGATTTCAGGAAACTCGTAGTTTTTTGGAAGCTTGGCAACCCCTTTCAATGAAAGGGGTTCTCTCAGTGTCTGCTTGGGGTACTTCAATAGCACACAAACCATAGCGATAGAACTTGGAACTACATTATTGTGCCAAGTTTCAAAGAGCTAGCACAAACCGTGTTTGATTAAGAGTTCCAACTACATGTATCCATATAGGAGAAAACAGAGTGAAACCTAAACATGAAAACGGTTACTGCAAAGGAACGGTTTAACCTAGAAGAACGAAATTTGGTGAGCCAAGTGGGATTCGTGTACTGATCACTACCTGCAAGTATCATCAAGATTGGGTGAAAAAATGTTTGCTGAGATTTCAGGAAACTCGTAGTTTTTTGGAAGCTTGATAACCCCTTTCAATGAAAGGGATTCTCGTCAGTCTCTGCTTGGGGCTACTTCAAAAGCACACAAATCATAGCGAAAGAACTTGGAACTACATTATTGTGCAAGTTTCAATGAGCTAGCACAAACCGTGTTTGATTTAGAGTTCCAACTACATGTATCCATATAGGAGAAAACAGAGTGAAACCTAAACATGAAAACGGTTACTGCAAAGGAACGTTTTAACCTAGAAGAACGAAATTTGGTGAGCCAAGTGGGATTGGTGTACTGATCATTAAATGGAAGTATCATCAAGACTGGGTGAAAAAATGTTTGCTGAGATTTCAGGAAACTCCCAGTTTTTTGGAAGCCTGGCAACCCCTTTCTATGAAAGGGATTCTCGTCAGTCTCTGCTTGAGGCTACTTCAATAGCACACAAACCATAGCGATAGAACTTGGAACTACATTATTGTGCCAAGTTTCAAAGAGCTAGCACAAACCGTGTTTGATTAAGAGTTCCAACTACATGTATCCATATAGGAGAAAACAGAGTGAAACCTAAACATGAAAACGGTTACTGCAAAGGAACAGTTTAACCTAGAAGAACGAAATTTGGTGAGCCAAGTGGGATTGGTGTACTGATCATTAAATGGAAGTATCATCAAGACTGGGTGAAAAAATGTTTGCTGAGATTTCAGGAAACTCGTAGTTTTTTGGAAGCTTGGCAACCCCTTTCAATGAAAGGGATTCTCGTCAGTCTCTGCTTGGGGCTACTTCAATAGCACACAAACCATAGCGATAGAACTTGGAACTACATTATTGTGCCAAGTTTCAAAGAGCTAGCACAAACCGTGTTTGATTTAGAGTTCCAACTACATGTATCCATATAGGAGAAAACAGAGTGAAACCTAAACATGAAAACGGTTACTGCAAAGGAACGGTTTAACCTAGAAGAACGAAATTTGGTGAGCCAAGTGGGATTCGTGTACTGATCACTACCTGCAAGTATCATCAAGATTGGGTGAAAAAATGTTTGCTGAGATATCAGGAAACTCGTAGTTTTTTGGAAGCTTGATAACCCCTTTCAATGAAAGGGATTCTCGTCAGTCTCTGCTTGGGGCTACTTGAAAAGCACACAAATCATAGCGACAGAACTTGGAACTACATTATTGTGCCAAGTTTCAAAGAGGTAGCACAAACCGTGTTTGATTTAGAGTTCCAACTACATGTATCCA
Source organism: Urocitellus parryii (assembly GCF_045843805.1). Taxonomy (NCBI): domain Eukaryota; kingdom Metazoa; phylum Chordata; class Mammalia; order Rodentia; family Sciuridae; genus Urocitellus; species Urocitellus parryii. Next base: position 24,452 of record NW_027552763.1, on the reverse strand, counting down.
TATAGGAGAAAACAGAGTGAAACCTAAACATGAAAACGGTTACTGCAAAGTAACGTTTTAACCTAGAAGAACGAAATTTGGTGAGCCAAGTGGGATTGGTGTACTGATCATTAAATGGAAGTATCATCAAGATTGGGTGAAAAAATGTTAGCTGAGATTTCAGGAAACTCGTAGTTTTTTGGAAGCTTGATAAACCCTTTCAATGAAAGGGATTCTCGTCAGTCTCTGCTTGGGGCTACTTCAATAGCACACAAACCATAGCCATAGAACTTGGAACTACATTATTGTGCCACGTTTCAAAGACCTAGCACAAACCGTGTTTGATTTAGAGTTCCAACTACATGTATCCATATAGGAGAAAACAGAGTGAAACCTAAACATGAAAACGGTTACTGCAAAGGAACGGTTTAACCTAGAAGAACGAAATTTGGTGAGCCAAGGTGGATTGGTGTACTGATCATTAAATGGAAGTATCATCAAGATTGGGTGAAAAAATGTTAGCTGAGATTTCAGGAATATCCTAGTTTTTTGGAAGCTTGGCAACCCCTTTCAATGAAAGGGATTCTCGTCAGTCTCTGCTTCGGGCTACTTCAATAGCACACAAACCATAGCGATAGAACTTGGAACTACATTATTGTGCCAAGTTTAAAAGAGCTAGCACAAACCGTGTTTGATTTAGAGTTCCAACTACATGTATCCATATAGGAGAAAACAGAGTGAAACCTAAACATGAAAACGGTTACTGCAAAGGAACGGTTTAACCTAGAAGAACGAAATTTGGTGAGCCAAGTGGGATTCGTGTACTGATCACTACCTGCAAGTATCATCAAGATTGGGTGAAAAAATGTTTGCTGAGATTTCAGGAAACTCGAAGGTTTTGGAAGCTTGGCAAACCCTTTCAATGAAAGGGATTCTCGTCAGTCTCTGCTTGGGGCTACTTCAATAGCACACAAACCATAGCGATAGAACTTGGAACTACATTAGTGTGCCAAGTTTCAAAGAGCTAGCACAAACCCTGTTTGATTTAGAGTTCCAACTACATGTATCTATATAGGAGAAAACAGAGTGAAACCTAAACATGAAAACGGTTACTGCAAAGGAACGTTTTAACCTAGAAGAACGAAATTTGGTGAGCCAAGTGGGATTGGTGTACTGATCATTAAATGGAAGTATCATCAAGACTGGGTGAAAAAATGTTTGCTGAGATTTCAGGAAACTCCCAGTTTTTTGGAAGCCTGGCAACCCCTTTCTATGAAAGGGATTCTCGTCAGTCTCTGCTTGAGGCTACTTCAATAGCACACAACCATAGCGATAGAACTTGGAACTACATTATTGTGCCAAGTTTCAAAGAGCTAGCACAAACCGTGTTTGATTTAGAGTTCCAACTACATGTATCCATATAGGAGAAAACAGAGTGAAACCTAAACATGAAAACGGTTACTGCAAAGGAACGGTTTAACCTAGAAGAACGAAATTTGGTGAGCCAAGTGGCATTGGTGTACTGATCATTAAATAGAAGTATCATCAACATTGGGTGAAAAAATGTTAGCTGAGATTTCAGGAAACTCGTAGTATTTTGGAAGCTTGGCAACCCCTTTCAATTAAAGGGATTCTCGTCAGTCTCTGCTTGGGGCTACTTCAATAGCACACAAACCATAGCGATAGAACTTGGAACTACATTATTGTGCCAAGTTTCAAAGAGCTAGCACAAACCGTGTTTGATTTAGAGTTCCAACTACATGTATCCATATAGGAGAAAACAGAGTGAAACCTAAACATGAAAACGGTTATTGCAAAGGAACAGTTTAACCTAGAAGAACGAAATTTCGTGAGCCAAGTGGGATTGGTGTACTGACCATTAAATGGAAGTATCATCAAGATTGGGTGAAAAAATGTTTGCTGAGATTTCAGGAAACTCGTAGTTTTTTGGAAGCTTGACAACCCCGTTCAATGAAAGGGATTCTCGTCAGTCTCTGCTTGGGGCTACTTCAATAGCCCACAAACCATAGCGATAGAAATTGGAACTGTATTATTGTGCCAAGTTTCAAAGAGCTAGCACAAACCGTGTTTGATTTAGAGTTCCAACTACATGTATCCATATAGGAGAAAACAGAGTGAAACCTAAACATGAAAACGGTTACTGCAAAGGAACGGTTTAACCTAGAAGAACGAAATTTGGTGAGCCAAGTGGGATTGGTGTACTGATCATTAAATGGAAGTATCATCAAGATTGGGTGAAAAAATGTTTGCTGAGATTTCTGGAATCTCGTAGTTTTTTGGAAGCTTGGCAACACCTTTCAATGAAAGGGATTCTCGTCAGTCTCTGCTTGGGGCTACTTCAATAGCACACAAACCCTAGCGATAGAATTTGAAACTACATTATTGTGCCAAGTTTCAAAGAGGTAGCACAAACCGTGTTTGATTTAGAGTTCCAACTACATGTATCTATATAGGAGAAAACAGAGTGAAACCTAAACATGAAAACGGTTACTGCAAAGGAACGGTTTAACCTAGAAGAACGAAATTTGGTGAGCCAAGTGGGATTGGTGTACTGATCATTAAATGGAAGTATCATCAAGACTGGGTGAAAAAATGTTTGCTGAGATTTCAGGAAACTCGCAGTTTTTTGGAAGCCTGGCAACTCCTTTCTATGAAAGGGATTCTCGTCAGTCTCTGCTTGGGGCTACTTCAATAGCACACAAACCATAGCGATAGAACTTGGAACTACATTATTGTGCCAAGTTTCAAAGAGCTAGCACAAACCGTGTTTGATTTAGAGTGCCAACTACATGTATCCATATAGGAGAAAACAGAGTGAAACCTAAACATGAAAACGGTTACTGCAAAGGAACGGTTGAACCTAGAAGAACGAAATTTGGTGAGCCAAGTGGGATTGGTGTACTGATCATTAAATGGAAGTATCATCAATATTGGGTGAAAAAATGTTTGCTGAGATTTCAGGAAACTCGCAGTTTTTTGGAAGCCTGGCAACCCCTTTCTATGAAAGGGATTCTCGTCAGTCTCTGCTTGGGGCTACTTCAATAGCACACAAACCATAGCGATAGAACTTGGAACTACATTATTGTGCCAAGTTTCAAAGAGCTAGCACAAACCGTGTTTGATTTAGAGTTCCAACTACATGTATCCATATAGGAGAAAACAGAGTGAAACCTAAACATGAAAACGGTTACTGCAAAGGAACGGTTTAACCTAGAAGAACGAAATTTGGTGCGCCAAGTGGGATTGGTGTACTGATCATTAAATAGAAGTATCATCAAGATTGGGTGAAAAAATGTTAGCTGAGATTTCAGAAAACTCGTAGTATTTTGGAAGCTTGGCAACCCCTTTCAATGAAAGGGATTCTCGTCAGTCTCTGCTTTGGGCTACTTCAATAGCACACAAACCATAGCGATAGAACTTGGAACTACATTATTGTGCCAAGTTTCAAAGAGCTAGCACAAACCGTGTTTGATTTAGAGTTCCAACTACATGTATCCATATAGGAGAAAACAGAGTGAAACCTAAACATGAAAACGGTTACTGCAAAGGAACAGTTTAACCTAGAAGAACGAAACTTCGTGAGCCAAGTGGGATTGGTGTACTGACCATTAAATGGAAGTATCATCAAGATTGGGTGAAAAAATGTTTGCTGAGATTTCTGGAATCTCGTAGTTTTTTGGAGGCTTGGCAACCCCTTTCAATGAAAGGGATTCTCGTCAGTCTCTGCTTGGGGCTACTTCAATAGCACACAAACCCTAGCGATAGAACTTGAAACTACATTATTGTGCCAAGTTTCAAAGAGCTAGCACAAACCGTGTTTGATTTAGAGTTCCAACTACATGTATCCATATAGGAGAAAACAGAGTGAAACCTAAACATGAAAACGGTTACTGCAAAGGAACGGTTTAACCTAGAAGAACGAAATTTGGTGAGCCAAGTGGGATTGGTGTACTGATCATTAAATGGAAGTATCATCAAGATTGGGTGAAAAAATGTTAGCTGAGATTTCAGGAAACTCGTAGTTTTTTGGAAGCTTGATAAACCCTTTCAATGAAAGGGATTCTCATCAGTCTCTGCTTGGGGCTACTTCAATAGCACACAAACCATAGCGATAGAACTTGGAACTACATTATTGTGCCAAGTTTCAAAGAGCTAGCACAAACCGTGTTTGATTTAGAGTTCCAACTACATGTATCTATATAGGAGAAAACAGAGTGAAACCTAAACATGAAAACGATTACTGCAAAGGAACGGTTTAACCGAGAAGAACGAAATTTGGTGAGCCAAGTGGGATTGGTGTACTGATCATTAAATGGAAGTATCATCAATATTGGGTGAAAAAATGTTTGCTGAGATTTCAGGAAACTCGCAGTTTTTTTGGAAGCCTGGCAACCCCTTTCTATGAAATGGATTCTCGTCAGTCTCTGCTTGGGGCTACTTCAATAGCACACAAACCATAGCGATAGAACTTGGAACTACATTATTGTGCCAAGTTTCAAAGAGCTAGCACAAACCGTGTTTGATTTAGAGTTCCAACTACATGTATCCATATAGGAGAAAACAGAGTGAAACCTAAACATGAAAACGGTTACTGCAAAGGAACGGTTTAACCTAGAAGAACGAAATTTGGTGCGCCAAGTGGGATTGGTGTACTGATCATTAAATAGAAGTATCATCAAGATTGGGTGAAAAAATGTTAGCTGAGATTTCAGAAAACTCGTAGTATTTTGGAAGCTTGGCAACCCCTTTCAATGAAAGGGGATTCTCGTCAGTCTCTGCTTTGGGCTACTTCAATAGCACACAAACCATAGCGATAGAACTTGGAACTACATTATTGTGCCAAGTTTCAAAGAGCTAGCACAAACCGTGTTTGATTTAGAGTTCCAACTACATGTATCCATATAGGAGAAAACAGAGTGAAACCTAAACATGAAAACGGTTACTGCAAAGGAACAGTTTAACCTAGAAGAACGAAACTTCGTGAGCCAAGTGGGATTGGTGTACTGACCATTAAATGGAAGTATCATCAAGATTGGGTGAAAAAATGTTTGCTGAGATTTCTGGAATCTCGTAGTTTTTTGGAGGCTTGGCAACCCCTTTCAATGAAAGGGATTCTCGTCAGTCTCTGCTTGGGGCTACTTCAATAGCACACAAACCCTAGCGATAGAACTTGAAACTACATTATTGTGCCAAGTTTCAAAGAGCTAGCACAAACCGTGTTTGATTTAGAGTTCCAACTACATGTATCCATATAGGAGAAAACAGAGTGAAACCTAAACATGAAAACGGTTACTGCAAAGGAACGGTTTAACCTAGAAGAACGAAATTTGGTGAGCCAAGTGGGATTGGTGTACTGATCATTAAATGGAAGTATCATCAAGATTGGGTGAAAAAATGTTAGCTGAGATTTCAGGAAACTCGTAGTTTTTTGGAAGCTTGATAAACCCTTTCAATGAAAGGGATTCTCATCAGTCTCTGCTTGGGGCTACTTCAATAGCACACAAACCATAGCGATAGAACTTGGAACTACATTATTGTGCCAAGTTTCAAAAGACCTAGCACAAACCGTGTTTGATTGAGAGTTCCAACTACATGTATCCATATAGGAGAAAACAGAGTGAAACCTAAACATGAAAACGGTTACTGCAAAGGAACGGTTTAACCTAAAGAACGAAATTTAGTGAGCCAAGTGAGATTTGTGTACTGATCACTACCTGCAAGTATCATCAAGAGTGGGTGAAAAAATGTTTGCTGAGATTTCAGGAAACTCGTAGTTTTTGGAAGCTTGGCAACCCCTTTCAATGAAAGGGATTCTCATCAGTCTCTGCTTGGGGCTACTTCAATAGCACACAAACCATAGCGATAGAACTTGGAACTACATTATTGTGCCAAGTTTCAAAGAGCTAGCACAAGCCGTGTTTGATATAGAGTTCCAACTACATGTATCCATATAGGAGAAAACAGAGTGAAACCTAAACATGAAAACAGTTACTGCAAAGGAACGGTTTAACCTAGAAGAACGAAATTTGGTGAGCCAAGTGGGATTGGTGTACTGATCATTAAATGGAAGTATCATCAAGACTGGGTGAAAAAATGTTTCCTGAGATTTCAGGATACTCGCAGTTTTTTGGAAGCCTGGCAACCCCTTTCAATGAAAGGGATTCTCGTCAGTCCCTGCTTGGGGCTACTTCAATAGCACACAAACCATAGCGATAGAACTTGGAACTACATTATTGTGCCAAGTTTCAAAGTGCTAGCACAAACCGTGTTTGATTTAGAGTTCCAACTACATGCATCCATATAGGAGAAAACAGAGTGAAACCTAAACATGAAAACGGTTACTGCAAAGGAACGGTTAAACCTAGAAGAACGAAACTTGGTGAGCCAAGTGGGATTGGTGTACTGATCATTAAATATAAGTATCATCATGATTGGGTGAAAAAATATTTGCTGAGATTTCAGGAAACTCGTAGTTTTTTGGAAGCTTGGCAACCCCTTTCAATGAAAGGGATTCTCGTCAGTCTCTGCTTGGGGCTACTTCAATAGCACACAAACCATAGCGATAGAACTTGGAACTACATTATTGTGCCAAGTTTCAAAGAGCTAGCACAATCCGTGTTTGATTCAGAGTTCCAACTACATGTATCCATATAGGAGAAAACAGAGTGAAACCTAAACATGAAAACGGTTACTGCAAAGGAACGGTTTAACCTAGAAGAACGAAATTTGGTGAGCCAAATGGGATTGGTGTACTGATCATTAAATGGAAGTATCATCAAGATTGGGTGAAAAAATGTTTGCTGAGATTTAATGATACTCGCAGTTTTTTGGAAGCCTGGCAACCCCTTTTTAAGAAAGGGATTCTCGTCAGTCTCTGCTTGGGGCTACTTCAATAGCACACAAACCATAGCGATAGAACTTGGAACTACATTATTGTGCCAAGTTTCAAAGAGCTAGCACAAACCGTGTTTGATTTAGAGTTCCAACTACATGTATCCATATAGGAGAAAACAGAGTGAAACCTAAACATGAAAACTTTTACTGCAAAGGAACAGTTTAACCTAGAAGAACGAAATTTGGTGAGCCAAGTGGGATTGGTGTACTGATCATTAAATGGAAGTATCATCAAGATTGGGTGAAAAAATGTTTGCTGAGATTTCAGGAAACTCGTAGTTTTTTGGAAGCTTGATAACCCCTTTCAATGAAAGGGATTCTCGTCAGTCTCTGCTTGGGGCTACTTCAAAAGCACACAAATCATAGCGACAGTACTTGGAACTACATTATTGTGCCAAGTTTCAAAGAGCTAGCACAAACCGTGTTTGATTTAGAGTTCCAACTACATGTATCCATATAGGAGAAAACAGAGTGAAACCTAAACATGAAAAACGGTTACTGCAAAGGAACGGTTTAACCTAGAAGAACGAAATTTAGTGAGCCAAGTGGGATTCATGTACTGATCACTACCTGCAAGTATCATCAAGATTGGGTGAAAAAATGTTTGCTGAGATTTCAGGAAACTTGCAGTTTTTTGGAAGCTTGGCAACCCCTTTCAATGAAAGGGATTCTCGTCAGTCTCTGCTTGGGGCTACTTCAATAGCACACAAATCATAGCGACAGAACTTGGAACTACATTATTGTGCCAACTTTCAAAGAGCTAGCATAAACCGTGTTTGATTTAGAGTTCCAACTACATGTATTCATATAGAGAAAACAGAGTGAAACCTAAACATGAAAACGGTTACTGCAAAGGAACGGTTTAACCTAGAAGAACGAAATTTGGTGAGCCAAGTGGGATTGGTGAACTGATCATTAAATGGAAGTATCATCAAGATTGGGTGAAAAAATGTTAGCTGAGATTTCAGGAAACTCGTAGTTTTTTGGAAGCTTGATAAACCCTTTCAATGAAAGGGATTCTCGTCAGTCTCTGCTTGGGGCTACTTCAATAGCACACAAACCATAGCCATAGAACTTGGAACTACATTATTGTGCCAAGTTTCAAAGACCTAGCACAAACCGTGTTTGATTTAGAGTTCCAACTACATGTATCCATATAGGAGAAAACAGAGTGAAACCTAAACATGAAAACGGTTACTGCAAAGGAATGGTATAACCTAAAGAACGAAATTTAGTGAGCCAAGTGAGATTTGTGTACTGATCACTACCTGCAAGTATCATCAAGAGTGGGTGAAAAAATGTTTGCTGAGATTTCAGGAAACTCGTAGTTTTTTGGAAGCTTGGCAACCCCTTTCAATGAAAGGGATTCTCATCAGTCTCTGCTTGGGGCTACTTCAATAGCACACAAACCATAGCGATAGAACTTGGAACTACATTATTGTGCCAAGTTTCAAAGAGCTAGCACAAACCATGTTTGATTTAGAGTTCCAACTACATATATCCATATAGGAGAAAACAGAGTGAAACCTAAACATGAAAACAGTTACTGCAAAGGAACGGTTTAACCTAGAAGAACGAAATTTGGTGAGCCAAGTGGGATTGGTGTACTGATCATTAAATGGAAGTATCATCAAGACTGGGTGAAAAAATGTTTCCTGAGATTTCAGGATACTCGCAGTTTTTTGGAAGCCTGGCAACCCCTTTCAATGAAAGGGATTCTCGTCAGTCCCTGCTTGGGGCTACTTCAATAGCACACAAACCATAGCGATAGAACTTGGAACTACATTATTGTGCCAAGTTTCAAAGTGCTAGCACAAACCGTGTTTGATTTAGAGTTCCAACTACATGCATCCATATAGGAGAAAACAGAGTGAAACCTAAACATGAAAACGGTTACTGCAAAGGAACGGTTAAACCTAGAAGAACGAAACTTGGTGAGCCAAGTGGGATTGGTGTACTGATCATTAAATATAAGTATCATCATGATTGGGTGAAAAAATATTTGCTGAGATTTCAGGAAACTCGTAGTTTTTTGGAAGCTTGGCAACCCCTTTCAATGAAAGGGATTCTCGTCAGTCTCTGCTTGGGGCTACTTCAATAGCACACAAACCATAGCGATAGAACTTGGAACTACATTATTGTGCCAAGTTTCAAAGAGCTAGCACAATCCGTGTTTGATTCAGAGTTCCAACTACATGTATCCATATAGGAGAAAACAGAGTGAAACCTAAACATGAAAACGGTTACTGCAAAGGAACGGTTTAACCTAGAAGAACGAAATTTGGTGAGCCAAATGGGATTGGTGTACTGATCATTAAATGGAAGTATCATCAAGATTGGGTGAAAAAATGTTTGCTGAGATTTAATGATACTCGCAGTTTTTTGGAAGCCTGGCAACCCCTTTCTAAGAAAGGGATTCTCGTCAGTCTCTGCTTGGGGCTACTTCAATAGCACACAAACCATAGCGATAGAACTTGGAACTACATTATTGTGCCAAGTTTCAAAGAGCTAGCACAAACCGTGTTTGATTTAGAGTTCCAACTACATGTATCCATATAGGAGAAAACAGAGTGAAACCTAAACATGAAAACTTTTACTGCAAAGGAACAGTTTAACCTAGAAGAACGAAATTTGGTGAGCCAAGTGGGATTGGTGTACTGATCATTAAATGGAAGTATCATCAAGATTGGGTGAAAAAATGTTTGCTGAGATTTCAGGAAACTCGTAGTTTTTTGGAAGCTTGATAACCCCTTTCAATGAAAGGGATTCTCGTCAGTCTCTGCTTGGGGCTACTTCAAAAGCACACAAATCATAGCGACAGTACTTGGAACTACATTATTGTGCCAAGTTTCAAAGAGCTAGCACAAACCGTGTTTGATTTAGAGTTCCAACTACATGTATCCATATAGGAGAAAACAGAGTGAAACCTAAACATGAAAACGGTTACTGCAAAGGAACGGTTTAACCTAGAAGAACGAAATTTAGTGAGCCAAGTGGGATTCATGTACTGATCACTACCTGCAAGTATCATCAAGATTGGGTGAAAAAATGTTTGCTGAGATTTCAGGAAACTTGCAGTTTTTTGGAAGCTTGGCAACCCCTTTCAATGAAAGGGATTCTCGTCAGTCTCTGCTTGGGGCTACTTCAATAGCACACAAATCATAGCGACAGAACTTGGAACTACATTATTGTGCCAACTTTCAAAGAGCTAGCATAAACCGTGTTTGATTTAGAGTTCCAACTACATGTATTCATATAGAGAAAACAGAGTGAAACCTAAACATGAAAACGGTTACTGCAAAGGAACGGTTTAACCTAGAAGAACGAAATTTGGTGAGCCAAGTGGGATTGGTGAACTGATCATTAAATGGAAGTATCATCAAGATTGGGTGAAAAAATGTTAGCTGAGATTTCAGGAAACTCGTAGTTTTTTGGAAGCTTGATAAACCCTTTCAATGAAAGGGATTCTCGGCAGTCTCTGCTTGGGGCTACTTCAATAGCACACAAACCATAGCCATAGAACTTGGAACTACATTATTGTGCCAAGTTTCAAAGACCTAGCACAAACCGTGTTTGATTTAGAGTTCCAACTACATGTATCCATATAGGAGAAAACAGAGTGAAACCTAAACATGAAAACGGTTACTGCAAAGGAATGGTATAACCTAAAGAACGAAATTTAGTGAGCCAAGTGAGATTTGTGTACTGATCACTACCTGCAAGTATCATCAAGATTGGGTGAAAAAATGTTTGCTGAGATTTCAGGAAACTCGTATTTTTTTGGAAGCTTGGCAACCCCTTTCAATGAAAGGGATTCTCATCAGTCTCTGCTTGGGGCTACTTCAATAGCACACAAACCATGTTGATAGAACTTGGAACTACATTATTGTGCCAAGTTTCAAAGAGCTAGCACAAACCGTGTTTGATTTAGAGTTCCAACAACATGTATCCATATAGGAGAAAACAGAGTGAAACCTAAACATGAAAACAGTTACTGCAAAGGAACGCTTTAACCTAGAAGAACGAAATTTGGTGAGCCAAGTGGATTGGTGTACTGATCATTAAATGGAAGTATCATCAAGATTGGGTGAAAAAATGTTTGCTGAGATTTCAGGAAACTTGTAGTTTTTTGGAAGCTTGGCAACCCCTTTCAATGAAAGGGATTCTCGTCAGTCTCTGCTTGGGGCTACATCAATAGCACACAAACCATAGTGATAGAACTTGGAACTACATTATTGTGCCAAGTTTCAAAGATCTAGCACAAACCGTGTTTGATTTAGAGTTCCAACTACATGTATCCATATAGGAGAAAACAGAGTGCAACCTAAACATGAAAACGATTACTGCAAAGGAACGGTTTAACCTAGAAGAACGAAATTTGGTGAGCCAAGTGGGATTGGTGTACTGATCATTAAATGGAAGTATCATCAAGACTGGGTGAAAAAATGTTTGCTGAGATTTCAGGATACTCGCAGTTTTTTGGAAGCTTGATAACCCCTTTCAATGAAAGGGATTCTCGTCAGTCTCTGCTTGGGGCTACTTCAATACCACACAAACCTAGCGATAGAACTTGAAACTACATTATTGTGCCAGGTTTCAAATAGCTAGCACAAACCGTGTTTGATTTAGAGTTCCAACTACATGTATCTATATAGGAGAAAACAGAGTGAAACCTAAATATGAAAACGATTACTGCAAAGGAACTGTTTAACCTAGAAGAACGAAATTTGGTGAGCCAAGTGGGATTGGTGTACTGATCATTAAATGGAAGTATCATCAAGACTGGGTGAAAAAATGTTTGCTGAGATTTCAGGAAACTCGCAGTTTTTTGGAAGCCTGGCAACGCCTTTCTATGAAAGGGATTCTCGTCAGTCTCTGCTTGGGGCTACTTCAATAGCACACAAACCATAGCGATAGAACTTGGAACTACATTATTGTGCAAGTTTCAAAGAGCTAGCACAAACCGTGTTTGATTTAGAGTTCCAACTACACGTATCTATATAGGAGAAAACAGAGTGAAACCTAAACATGAAAACGGTTACTGCAAAGGAACGGTTTAACCTAGAAGAACGAAATTTGGTGAGCCAAGTGAGATTCATGTACTGATCACTGCCTGCAAGAATCATCAAGATTGGGTGAAAAAATGTTTGCTGAGATTTCAGGAAACTCGCAGTTTTTTGGAAGCTTGGCAACCCCTTTCAATGAAAGGGATTCTCATCAGTCTCTGCTTGGGGCTACTTCAATAGCACACAAACCATAGCGATAGAACTTGGAACTACATTATTGTGCCAAGTTTCAAAGAGCTAGCACAAACCGTGTTTGATTTAGAGTGCCAACTACATGTATCCATATAGGAGAAAACAGAGTGAAACCTAAACATGAAAACAGTTACTGCAAAGGAACGGTTTAACCTAGAAGAACGAAATTTGGTGAGCCAAGGTGGATTGGTGTACTGATCATTAAATGGATGTATCATCAAGACTGGGTGAAAAAATGTTTGCTGAGATTTCTGGATACTCGCAGTTTTTTGGAAGCTTCCAACCCCATTCAATGAAAGGGATTCTCGTCAGTCTCTGCTTGGGGCTACTTCAATAGCACACAAACCATAGCGATAGAACTTGGAACTACATTATTGTGCCAAGTTTCAAAGAGCTAGCACAAACCGTGTTTGATTTAGAGTTCCAACTACATGTATCCATATAGGAGAAAACAGAGTGAAACCTAAACATGAAAACGATTACTGCAAAGGAACGGTATAACCTAGAAGAACGAAATTTGGTGAGCCAAGTGGGATTGGTGTACTGATCATTAAATGGAAGTATCATCAAGATTGGGTGAAAAAATGTTTGCTGAGATTTCTGGAAACTCGTAGTTTTTTGGAAGCTTGGCAACCCCTTTCAATGAAAGGGATTCTCGTCAGTCTCTGCTTGGGGCTACTTCAATAGCACACAAACCCTAGCGATAGAACTTGAAACTACATTATTGTGCCAAGATTCAAAGAGCTAGCACCAACCGTTTTTGATTTAGAGTTCCAAATACATGTATCTACATAGGAGAAAACAGAGTGAAACCTAAATATGAAAACGATTACTGCAAAGAAACGGTTTAACCTAGAAGAACGAAATTTGGTGAGCCAAGTGGGATTGGTGTACTGATCATTAAATGGAATTATCATCAAGACTGGGTGAAAAAATGTTTGCTGAGATTTCAGGAAACTCGCAGTTTTTTGGAAGCCTGGCAACCCCTTTCCATGATAGGGATTCTCGTCAGTCTCTTCTTGGGGCTACTTCAATAGCACACAAACCATAGCGATAGAACTTGGAACTACATTATTGTGCCAAGTTTCAAAGAGCTAGCACAAACCGTGTTTGATTTAGAGTTCCAACTACATGTATCCATATAGGAGAAAACAGAGTGAAACCTAAACATGAAAACGGTTACTGCAAAGGAACTTTTTAACCTAGAAGAACGAAATTTGGTGAGCCAAGTGGGATCGTGTACTGATCATTAAATGGAAGTATCATCAAGATTGGGTGAAAAAATGTTTGCTGAGATTTCAGGAAACTCGTATTTTTTTGGAAGCTTGGCAACCCCTTTCAATGAAAGGGATTCTCGTCAGTCTCTGCTTGGGGCTACTTCAATAGCACACAAACCATAGCGATAGAACTTGGAACTACATTATTGTGCCAAGTTTCAAAGAGCTAGCACAAACCGTGTTTGATTTAGAGTTCCAACTACATGTATCCATATAGGAGAAAACAGAGTGAAACCTAAACATGAAAACGGTTACTGCAAAGGAACGGTTTAACCTAGAAGAACGAAATTTGGTGAGGCAAGTGGGATTCGTGTACTGATCACTACCTGCAAGTATCATCAAGATTGGGTGAAAAAATGTTTGCTGCGATTTCAGGAAACTCGCAGTTTTTTGGAAGCTTGGCAACCCCTTTCAATGAATGGGATTCTCGTCAGTCTCTGCTTGGGGCTACTTCAAAAGCACACAAACCATAGCGATAGAACTTGGAACTACATTATTGTGCCAAGTTTCAAAGAGCTAGCACAAACCGTGTTTGATTTAGAGTTCCAACTATATGTATCCATATAGGAGAAAACAGAGTGAAACCTAAACATGAAAACGGTTACTGCAAAGGAACGGTTTAACCAAGAAGAACGAAATTTAGTGAGCCAAGTGAGATTCGTGTACTGATCACTACCTGCAAGTATCATCAAGATTGGGTGAAAAAAATGTTTGCTGAGATTTCAGGAAACTCGCAGTTTTTGGGAAGCTTGGCAACCCCTTTCAATGAAAGGGATTCTCATCAGTCTCTGCTTGGGGCTACTTCAATAGCACACAAACCATAGCGATAGAACTTGGAACTACATTATTGTGCCAAGTTTCAAAGAGCTAGCACAAACCGTGTTTGATTTAGAGTGCCAACTACATGTATCCATATAGGAGAAAACAGAGTGAAACCTAAACATGAAAACAGTTACTGCAAAGGAACGGTTTAACCTAGAAGAACGAAATTTGGTGAGCCAAGTGGGATTGGTGTACTGATCATTAAATGGAAGTATCATCAAGACTGGGTGAAAAAATGTTTGCTGAGATTTCTGGATACTCGCAGTTTTTTGGAAGCATCCAACCCCTTTCAATGAAAGGGATTCTCGTCAGTCTCTCTTTGGGGCTACTTCAATAGCACACAAACCATAGCGATAGAACTTGGAACTACATTATTGTGCCAAGTTTCAAAGAGCTAGCACAAACCGTGTTTGATTTAGAGTTCCAACTACATGTATCTATATAGGAGAAAACAGAGTGAAACCTAAACAGGAAAACGGTTACTGCAAAGGAACGGTTTAACCTAGAAGAACGAAATTTGGTGAGCCAAGTGGGATTGGTGTACTGATTATTAAATAGAAGTATCATCAAGATTGGGTGAAAAAATGTTTGCTGAGATTTCAGGAAACTCGTAGTTTTTTGGAAGCTTGGCAACCACTTTCAATGAAAGGGTTTCTCGTCAGTCTCTGCTTGGGGCTACTTCAATAGCACACAAACCATAGCGATAGAACTTGGAACTACATTATTGTGCCAAGTTTCAAAGAGCTAGCACAAACCGTGTTTGATTTAGAGTTCCAACTACATGTATCCATATAGGAGAAAACAGAGTGAAACCTAAACATGAAAACGGTTACTGCAAAGGAACGGTTTTAACCTAGAAGAACGAAATTTGGTGAGCCAAGTGGGACTGGTGTACTGATCATTAAATGGAAGTATCATCAAGATTGGGTGAAAAAATGTTAGCTGAGATTTCAGGAAACTCGTAGTTTTTTGGAAGCTTGATAAACCCTTTCAATGAAAGGGATTCTCGTCAGTCTCTGCTTGGGGCTACTTCAATAGCACACAAACCATACCCATAGAACTTGGAACTACATTATTGTGCCAAGTTTCAAAGACCTAGCACAAACCGTGTTTGATTTAGAGTTCCAACTACATGTATCCATATAGGAGAAAACAGAGTGAAACCTAAACATGAAAACGGTTACTGCAAAGGAATGGTTTAACCTAAAGAACGAAATTTAGTGAGCCAAGTGAGATTTGTGTACTGATCACTACCTGCAAGTATCATCAAGATTGGGTGAAAAAATGTTTGCTGAGATTTCAGGAAACTCGTAGTTTTTTGGAAGCTTGGCAACCCCTTTCAATGAAAGGGATTCTCATCAGTCTCTGCTTGGGGCTACTTCAATAGCACACAAACCATGTTGATAGAACTTGGAACTACATTATTGTGCCAAGTTTCAAAGAACTAGCACAAACCATGTTTGATTTAGAGTACCAACTACATGTATCCATATAGGAGAAAACAGAGTGAAACATAAACATGAAAACAGTTACTGCAAAGGAACGGTTTAAGCTAGAAGAACGAAATTTGGTGAGCCAAGTGGGATTGGTGTACTGATCATTAAATGGAAGTATCATCAAGACTGGGTGAAAAAATGTTTGCTGAGATTTCAGGATACTCGCAGTTTTTTGGAAGCCTGGCAACCCCTTTCTATGAAAGGGATTCTCGTCAGTCTCTGCTTGGGGCTACTTCAATAGCACACAAACCATAGCGATAGAACTTGGAACTACATTATTGTGCCAAGTTTCAAAGTACTAGCACAAACCGTGTTTGATTTAGAGTTCCAACTACATGTATCCATATAGGAGAAAACAGAGTGAAACCTAATCATGAAAACGGTTACTGCAAAGGAACGTTTTAACCTAGAAGAACGAAATTTAGTGAGCCAAGTGGGATTCGTGTACTGATCACTACATGCAAGTATCATCTAGATTGGGTGAAAAATTGTTTGTTGAGATTTCAGGAAACTCGCAGTTTTTTGGAAGCTTGGCAACCCCTTTCTATGAAAGGGATTCTCGTCAGTCTCTGCTTGGGGCTACTTCAATAGCACACAAACCATAGCGATAGAACTTGGAACTACATTATTGTGCCAAATTTCAAAGAGCTAGCACAAACCATGTTTGATTTAGAGTTCCAACTACATGTATCCATATAGGAGAAAACAGAGTGAAACCTAAACATGAAAACGGTTATTGCAAAGGAACGGTATAATCTAGAAGAACGAAATTTGGTGAGCCAAGTGGGATTGGTGTACTGATCATTAAATAGAAGTATCATCAAGACTGGGTGAAAAAATGTTTGCAGAGATTTCAGGAAACTCGTAGTTTTTTGGAAGCTTGGCAACCCCTTTCAATGAAAGGGATTCTCGTCAGTCTCTGCTTGGGGCTACTTCAATAGCACACAAATCATAGCGACAGTACTTGGAACTACATTATTGTGCCAAGTTTCAAAGAGCTAGCACAAACCGTGTTTGATTTAGAGTTCCAACTACATGTATCCATATAGGAGAAAACAGAGTGAAACCTAAACATGAAAATGGTTACTGCAAAGGAACGCTTTAACCTAGAAGAACGAAATTTAGTGAGCCAAGTGGGATTCATGTACTGATCACTACCTGCAAGTATCATCAAGATTGGGTGAAAAAATGTTTGCTGAGATTTCAGGAAACTCGCAGTTTTTTGGAATCCTGGCAACCCCTTTCAATGAAAGGGATTCTCGTCAGTCTCTGCTTGGGGCTACTTCAATAGCACACAAACCATAGCGATAGATCATGAAACTACATTATTGTGCCAAGTTTCAAAGAGCTAGCACAAACCGTGTTTGATTTAGAGTTCCAACTACATGTATCTATATAGGAGAAAACAGAGTGAAACCTAAATATGAAAACGATTACTGCAAAGGAACGCTTTTACCTAGAAGAACGAAATTTGGTGAGCCAAGTGGGATTGGTGTACTGATCATTAAATGGAAGTATCATCAAGACTGGGTGAAAAAATGTTTGCTGAGATTTAAGGATACTCGCAGTTTTTTGGAAGCCTGGCAACCCCTTTATATGAAAGGGATTCTCGTCAGTCTCTGCTTGGGGCTACTTCAATAGCACACAAACCATAGCGATAGAACTTGGAACTACATTATTGTGCCAAATTTCAAAGAGCTAGCACAAACCATGTTTGATTTAGAGTTCCAACTACATGTATCCATATCGGAGAAAACAGAGTGAAACCTAAACATGAAAACGGTTACTGCAAAGGAACGGTTTAACCTAGAAGAACGAAATTTGGTGAGCCAAGTGGGATTCGTGTACTGATGACTACCTGCAAGTATCATCAAGATTGGGTGAAAAAATGTTTGCTGAGATTTCAGGAAACTCGCAGTTTTTTGGAAGCCTGGCAACCCCTTTCTATGAAAGGGATTCTCGTCAGTCTCTGCTTGGGGCTACTTCAATAGCACACAAAAATAGCGATAGAACTTGGAAATACATTATTGTGCCAAGTTTCAAAGAGCTAGCACAAACCGTGTTTGATTTAGAGTTCCAACTACATGTATCCATATAGGAGACCACACAGTGAAACCTAAACATGAAAACGGTTACTGCAAAGGAACGGTTTAACCTAGAAGAACGAAATTTGGTGAGCCAAGTGGGATTGGTGTACTGATCATTAAATAGAAGTATCATCAAGATTGGGTGAAAAAATGTTAGCTGTGATTTCAGGAAACTCGTAGTATTTTGGAAGCTTGGCAACCCCTTTCAATGAAAGGGATTCTCGTCAGTCTCTGCTTTGGGCTACTTCAATAGCACACAAACCATAGCGATAGAACTTGGAACTACATTATTGTGCCAAGTTTCAAAGAGCTAGCACAAACCGTGTTTGATTTAGAGTTCCAACTACATGTATCCATATAGGAGAAAACAGAGTGAAACCTAAACATGAAAACGGTTACTGCAAAGGAACAGTTTAACCTAGAAGAACGAAATTTAGTGAGCCAAGTGGGATTGGTGTACTGACCATTAAATGGAAGTATCATCAAGATTGGGTGAAAAAATGTTTGCTGAGATTTCAGGAAACTCGTAGTTTTTTGGAAGCTTGACAACCCCGTTCAATGAAAGGGATTCTCGTCAGTCTCTGCTGGGGGCTACCTCAATAGCACACAAACCATAGCGATAGAAATTGGAACTATATTATTGTGCCAAGTTTCAAAGAGCTAGCACAAACCGTGTTTGATTTAGAGTTCCAACTACATGTATCCATATAGGAGAAAACAGAGTGAAACCTAAACATGAAAACGGTTACTGCAAAGGAACGGTTTAACCTAGAAGAACGAAATTTGGTGAGCCAAGTGGGATTGGTGTACTGATCACTACCTGCAAGTATCATCAAGATTGGGTGAAAAAATGTTTGCTGAGATTTCAGGAAACTCGCAGTTTTTTGGAAGCTTGGCAACCCCTTTCAATGAAAGGGATTCTCGTCAGTCTGTGCTTGGGGCTACTTCAATAGCACACAAATCATAGCGACAGAACTTGGAACTACATTATTGTGCCAACTTTCAAAGAGCTAGCACAAACCGTGTTTGATTTAGAGTTCCAACTACATGTATCCATATAGGAGAAAACAGAGTGAAACCTAAACATGAAAACGGTTACTGCAAAGGAACGGTTTAACCAAGAAGAACGAAATTTGGTGAGCCAAGTGGGATTGGTGAACTGATCATTAAATGGAAGTATCATCAAGATTGGGTGAAAAAATGTTAGCTGAGATTTCAGGAAACTCGTAGTTTTTTGGAAGCTTGATAAACCCTTTCAATGAAAGGGATTCTCGTCAGTCTCTGCTTGGGGCTACTTCAATAGCACACAAACCATACCCATAGAACTTGGAACTACATTATTGTGCCAAGTTTCAAAGACCTAGCACAAACCGTGTTTGATTTAGAGTTCCAACTACATGTATCCATATAGGAGAAAACAGAGTGAAACCTAAACATGAAAACGGTTACTGCAAAGGAATGGTTTAACCTAAAGAACGAAATTTAGTGAGCCAAGTGAGATTTGTGTACTGATCACTACCTGCAAGTATCATCAAGATTGGGTGAAAAAATGTTTGCTGAGATTTCAGGAAACTCGTAGTTTTTTGGAAGCTTGGCAACCCCTTTCAATGAAAGGGATTCTCATCAGTCTCTGCTTGGGGCTACTTCAATAGCACACAAACCATGTTGATAGAACTTGGAACTACATTATTGTGCCAAGTTTCAAAGAACTAGCACAAACCATGTTTGATTTAGAGTTCCAACTACATGTATCCATATAGGAGAAAACAGAGTGAAACATAAACATGAAAACAGTTACTGCAAAGGAACGGTTTAAGCTAGAAGAACGAAATTTGGTGAGCCAAGTGGGATTGGTGTACTGATCATTAAATGGAAGTATCATCAAGACTGGGTGAAAAAATGTTTGCTGAGATTTCAGGATACTCGCAGTTTTTTGGAAGCCTGGCAACCCCATTCTATGAAAGGGATTCTCGTCAGTCTCTGATTGGGGCTACTTCAATAGCACACAATTATAGCGATAGAACTTGGAACTACATTATTGTGCCAAGTTTCAAAGTGCTAGCACAAACCGTGTTTGATTTAGAGTTCCAACTACATGTATCCATATAGGAGAAAACAGAGTGAAACCTAATCATGAAAACGGTTACTGCAAAGGAACGTTTTAACCTAGAAGAACGAAATTTAGTGAGCCAAGTGGGATTCGTGTACTGATCACTACATGCAAGTATCATCTAGATTGGGTGAAAAATTGTTTGCTGATATTACAGGAAACTCGCAGTTTTTTGGAAGCCTGGCAACCCCTTTCAATAAAAGGGATTCTCGTCAGTCTCTGCTTGGGGCTACTTCAATAGCACACAAACCCTAGCGATAGATCATGAAACTACATTATTTTGCCAAGTTTCAAAGAGCTAGCACAAACCGTGTTTGATTTAGAGTTCCAACTACATGTATCTATATAGGAGAAAACAGAGTGAAACCTAAACATGAAAACGATTACTGCAAAGGAACGGTTTTACCTAGAAGAACGAAATTTGGTGAGCCAAGTGGGATTGGTGTACTGATCATTAAATGGAAGTATCATCAAGACTGGGTGAAAAAATGTTTGCTGAGATTTAAGGATACTCGCAGTTTTTTGGAAGCCTGGCAACCCCTTTCTATGAAAGGGATTCTCGTCAGTCTCTGCTTGGGGCTACTTCAATAGCACACAAACCATAGCGATAGAACTTGGAACTATATTATTGTGCCAAGTTTCAAAGAGCTAGCACAAACCGTGTTTGATTTAGAGTGCCAACTACATGTATCCATATAGGAGAAAACAGAGTGAAACCTAAACATGAAAACGGTTACTGCAAAGGAACGGTATAACCTAGAAGAACGAAATTTGGTGAGCCAAGTGGGATTGGTATACTGATCATTAAATAGAAGTATCATCAAGATTGGGTGAAAAAATGTTTGCAGAGATTTCAGGAAACTCGTAGTTTTTTGGAAGCTTGGCAACCCCTTTCAATGAAAGGGATTCTCGTCAGTCTCTGCTTGGGGCTACTTCAATAGCACACAAACCATAGCGATAGAACTTGGAACTACATTATTGTGCCAAGTTTCAAAGAGCTAGCACAAACCGTGTTTGATTTAGAGTTCCAACTACATGTATCCATATAGGAGAAAACAGAGTGAAACCTAAACATGAAAACGGTTACTGCAAAGGAACGCTTTAACCTAGAAGAACGAAATTTAGTGAGCCAAGTGGGATTCATGTACTGATCACTACCTGCAAGTATCATCAAGATTGGGTGAAAAAATGTTTGCTGAGATTTCAGGAAACTCGCAGTTTTTTGGAAGCTTGGCAACCCCTTTCAATGAAAGGGATTCTCGTCAGTCTCTGCTTGGGGCTACTTCAATAGCACACAAACCATAGCGATAGAACTTGGAACTACATTATTGTGCCAAGTTTCAAAGAGCTAGCACAAACCGTGTTTGATTTAGAGTTCCAACTACATGTATCCATATAGGAGAAAACAGAGTGAAACCTAAACATGAAAACAGTTACTGCAAAGGAACGCTTTAACCTAGAAGAACGAAATTTGGTGAGCCAAGTGGGATTGGTGTACTGATTATTAAATGGAAGTATCATCAAGATTGGTTGAAAAAATGTTTACTGAGATTTCAGGAAACTCGTAGTTTTTTGGAAGCTTGGCAACCCCTTTCAATGAAAGGGATTCTCGTCAGTCTCTTCTTGGGGCTACTTCAATAGCACACAAACCATAGCGATAGAACTTGGAACTACATTATTGTGCCAAGTTTCAAAGAGCTAGCACAAACCGTGTTTGATTTAGAGTTCCAACTACATGTATCCATATAGGAGAAAACAGAGTGTAACCTAAACATGAAAACAGTTACTGCAAAGGAACGCTTTAACCTAGAAGAACGAAATTTGGTGAGCCAAGTGGGATTGGTGTACTGATCATTAAATGGAAGTATCATCAAGACTGGGTGAAAAAATGTTTGCTGAGATTTCAGGAAACTCGCAGTTTTTTGGAAGCCTGGCAACCCCTTTCTATGAAAGGGATTCTGGTCAGTCTCTGCTTGAGGCTAGTTCAATAGCACACAAACCATAGCGATAGAACTTGGAACTACATTATTGTGCCAAGTTTCAAAGAGCTAGCACAAACCGTGTTTGATTTAGAGTTCCAACTACATGTATCCATATAGGAGAAAACAGAGTGAAACCTAAACATGAAAACGGTTACTGCAAAGGAACGGCTTAACCTAGAAGAACGAAATTTGGTGAGCCAAGTGGGATTGGTGTACTGATCATTAAATAGAAGTATCATCAAGATTGGGTGAAAAAATATTTGCTGAGATTTCAGGAAACTCGTAGTTTTTTGGAAGCTTGGCAACCCCTTTCAATGAAAGGGATTCTCGTCAGTCTCTGCTTGGGGCTACTTCAATAGCACACAAACCATAGCGATAGAACTTGGAACTACATTATTGTGCCAAGTTTCAAAGAGCTAGCACAAACCGTGTTTGATTTAGAGTTCCAACTACATGTATCCATATAGGAGAATACAGAGTGAAACCTAAACATGAAAACGGTTACTGCAAAGGAACGGTTTAACCTAGAAGAACGAAATTTAGTGAGCCAAGTGGGATTCATGTACTGATCACTACCTGCAAGTATCATCAAGATTGGGTGAAAAAATGTTTGCTGAGATTTCAGGAAACTCGCAGTTTTTTGGAAGCTTGGCAACCCCTTTCAATGAAAGGGATTCTCGTCAGTCTCTGCTTGGGGCTACTTCAATAGCACACAAACCATAGTGATAAAACTTGGAACTACATTATTGTGCCAAGTTTCAAAGAGCTAGCACAAACCGTGTTTGATTTAGAGTTCCAACTACACGTATCTATATAGGAGAAAACAGAGTGAAACCTAAACATGAAAACGGTTACTGCAAAGGAACGGTTTAACCTAGAAGAACGAAATTTGGTGAGCCAAGTGAGATTCATGTACTGATCACTGCCTGCAAGTATCATCAAGATTGGGTGAAAAAATGTTTGCTGAGATTTCAGGAAACTCGCAGTTTTTTGGAAGCTTGGCAACCCCTTTCAATGAAAGGGATTCTCATCAGTCTCTGCTTGGGGCTACTTCAATAGCACACAAACCATAGCGATAGAACTTGGAACTACATTATTGTGCCAAGTTTCAAAGAGCTAGCACAAACCGTGTTTGATTTAGAGTGCCAACTACATGTATCCATATAGGAGAAAACAGAGTGAAACCTAAACATGAAAACAGTTACTGCAAAGGAACGGTTTAACCTAGAAGAACGAAATTTGGTGAGCCAAGTGGGATTGGTGTACTGATCATTAAATGGAAGTATCATCAAGACTGGGTGAAAAAATGTTTGCTGAGATTTCTGGATACTCGCAGTTTTTTGGAAGCTTCCAACCCCTTTCAATGAAAGGGATTCTCGTCAGTCTCTGCTTGGGGCTACTTCAATAGCACACAAATAATAGCGATAGAAATTGGAACTATATTATTGTGCCAAGTTTCAAAGAGCTAGCACAAACCGTGTTTGATTTAGAGTTCCAACTACATGTATCCATATAGGAGAAAACAGAGTGAAACCTAAACATGAAAACGATTACTGCAAAGGAACGGTTTAACCTAGAAGAACGAAATTTGGTGAGCCAAGTGGGATTGGTGTACTGATCATTAAATGGAAGTATCATCAAGATTGGGTGAAAAAATGTTTGCTGAGATTTCTGGAAACTCGTAGTTTTTTGGAAGCTTGGCAACCCCTTTCAATGAAAGGGATTCTCGTCAGTCTCTGCTTGGGGCTACTTCAATAGCACACAAACCCTAGCGATAGAACTTGAAACTACATTATTGTGCCAAGTTTCAAAGAGCTAGCACAAACCGTTTTTGATTTAGAGTTCCAAATACATGTATCTACATAGGAGAAAACAGAGTGAAACCTAAATATGAAAACGATTACTGCAAAGAAACGGTTTAACCTAGAAGAACGAAATTTGGTGAGCCAAGTGGGATTGGTGTACTGATCATTAAATGGAATTATCATCAAGACTGGGTGAAAAAATGTTTGCTGAGATTTCAGGAAACTCGCAGTTTTTTGGAAGCCTGGCAACCCCTTTCCATGATAGGGATTCTCGTCAGTCTCTGCTTGGGGCTACTTCAATAGCACACAAACCATAGCGATAGAACTTGGAACTACATTATTGTGCCAAGTTTCAAAGAGCTAGCACAAACCGTGTTTGATTTAGAGTTCCAACTACATGTATCCATATAGGAGAAAACAGAGTGAAACCTAAACATGAAAACGGTTACTGCAAAGGAACGGTTTAACCTAGAAGAACGAAATTTGGTGAGCCAAGTGGGATTCGTGTACTGATCATTAAATGGAAGTATCATCAAGATTGGGTGAAAAAATGTTTGCTGAGATTTCAGGAAACTCGTAGTTTTTTGGAAGCTTGGCAACCCCTTTCAATGAAAGGGATTCTCGTCAGTCTCTGCTTGGGGCTACTTCAATAGCACACAAACCATAGCGATAGAACTTGGAACTACATTATTGTGCCAAGTTTCAAAGAGCTAGCACAAAC